>NC_135477.1:100040387-100115387 GCF_052094955.1 Ictidomys tridecemlineatus
AGTTTCCTGAAAACCGACATATGAGCTTGCAATGTTCATGCAGTACCATCAGAATACAAAGGGTGGTAGTACATCCAATCCATAATTGCTCCTTGAAACATGGAGGAAAACACTTTTCCCCTTTTAATATTATAGAGATTAAAGTGCTCTTTATGAAAGGGAATCTAAAATTTGAAACAAGGCATGAAAGTTAGAGCTGCCTTGGGCAGCTTTAAATTATGTAATTCACACTTATGCCAGATGCTGCTGGAGGAATTCCTTGGTTTCTCATTAACATGGAGCAGTCCCCTTAGACTTCACACATAGTGGCCACTCACAAGCACATACACATTCGTGCAAATGCTAGGAACTATCAACTGCATGCTTCCAACTGTACAAGTTCCAACAGAGGAGCTTCAAGAAACAAATTCATTTTAAGGAGATGAACTGCCATTAAAAATCCTTTCCTCAATGTTCTTAGCTAACACTTAAACGTACTTGGAATGAATGTCCTCAATGAACCTGGTAATTGGTCTATGATGTAATTTCTGAGTTTATTAAAAATTCATTTAGAAAAACATTGCTTAGATTTGTGTAAAATTATGATTTTTATTTCTAGGGAATCCATGATGATGGTAAAAGGTAACTTTTTTTTTTTGCTAACTGCTTTGCTGTATAGGATGCTTGGATTTATAGAACAAGAGCTTCAATGTTCACATGAATGTGTATATTAGTAAGTATTTTAAAATTACATTTTTTAAAATTTTTTTTCAATTATAAATAAATTGTGTGCCTTAGTTTACAGGTTGGTCTTCCACTTTCTTTTTATTCATTTATTTTTTCACAGTCACTTATTGAGTTTATACATAATCATTTACTAAATTCTATGAGTAGTCCAGCTTTGATAGGCTTTGACTTTCTAATTCCTCTTCTGAATTAGGTTGGGTTTGGCTGGCTGGTTTCAGCTCCTTAATATTTTTGTACAGAGATGAAAGAACTCATTTTTGTTCTCTTTAGCAAACCAAAAAATGAAGCAAAATGGAGAATGAATTGTCATAAATATATGTAATACTATACCAAAAGCATTCATTTTTCCATTTAACCCAAATCAATAATGTGAGGCAGTTCCAATCTTAAGATTTGTTTGCATTTTTAGCTTGTTATCTATTTACCTTTTTATTGTCCAATCTATATTTTTGTAATCCACTTGCTTTTCTTTCTACTTGGCTTTATCAAGGAAACAAATTTGTATCAGTTAATGGAGAAAAAATTTACTTTTTTCATAGTAAATATACTGAATACATAGCTTTTGGTGAATGAATGTGGTGCATTCCACAATGTAAAGGAGGCTGTGCTCTATTTTAAAGTTGTTTTGCTTTGAAAGAGAATGTAATCACTGTGAGGGAAGGGTGTCATGCAATTTCTTCCTTACAGCCCTTGCAGTCATGGCTTTAATTATGCTGGGTATTAAAACTTTGAATTGCAAAACAAATTCTGCCTTATAATACATAATATTCATAAAAGTCAAATAACATAATGGTCAAAGTGGTCATCTTCCAAAGAACAACAATGTGGAAAGAAAAATTTTAAAATTACAAGATCTGAAGTTGAAAGGTGTATTCGCATACAGTTCAATTCACAAATTGAAGTTCTTCTTATTTTAAGAAACATTTATAAAAAATAGTGATTTTTCTTAACCATCAGTTTTACCATCATCATCTAATCAATACCTAAATATATACTCCACTTTAGAAGGGATAGATGGTTCCTCTGGCAGATTTTTTTCTTTTTTAATCTAAAGGAATGGCATTGGAAAGACAGACATACAAAAGAACATAGTAATAGAAATAATAAAAGATACTTCACAAAAGCACAGATCAAATATGTATTTACATTAAAGTCAAGGATGATGTTTATGTTGGTAAGTAGAATCAATATTAACTCTTAATATTTTGGACTTCTGGGGAATTTGGATTAATGTCTTTTAAATGGTTAATATTTTCTGAAGGAGTAATGTTTTAGGTTAATTTTGAAGAAACAGTGAAATATTTTAGGTGTCGGAAAAAAGGAAAGATTTCTAGATATGAGAGATATGATAAATGGGATATAATGAAGATCTGCCTATATGAATTCTTTCTTAGAAATTTGATTATGAGAAAGATAAAATGGAGCTAGTTTGATATGTCAAAAATTTTGAAAGCATATATAACTTCCTTAAAATTACAATAAGGACAGTTAATCTATCAAAAGGGAATTTTAAAAATCATAAATTTGCAAGGAGATTCCATGACTTGAGCAAAATCTTTGGGAAATACTTTTTTTCTCACATCAATAAATCAATTGATTCATTGAAGTGTTGAATTCAGAGAACATCTCTATATTTTAAAAAATTCAGAGAGAATATTATTGAAGTTTCACTTAGAAACCTCCTATACTAAGCAAATAATTCCTTCTTATATCTCCCTAACATCATTCAAATGTACTTTTGTAAATTATACTCTTCCTGGAACTATTAAAATAATCTACTAATTCTGATTCTAGTTACAGCTGTCACTTAATCTATTCCTGATAAACTGTCACACTTGTAACTTTGTTCTTTTTCTCAGTTTAAAATTGCACAATGTTAGTGAAATGTTTAGACAAGTAACCTTATGAAAGAAGAAGTGTAGGTTAAAATAAATGTAACATTATATAATTTGTGTTGTCTCTGCAAATAGTTTAAAAATAAAAGAGAATAAAATTACTCATTTGACATTTCAAAGCATTGAAATAAGCTGTGATCATACCTATAGTTATCACGAACTCCCACGATCTACTGTGGAAAAAAATCTTTATCTAATAGTTGGAGTTCATCATTAACAGTTACAGCAGTCGTATTTGATAATTTTTGAAGCATCTTTTCCTTTCACATTTTTTTTCTGTTGGAACATAATTTTATAATTCTCCTAATTGTTATGCAAATATACCAAGCTTAGTATATAGGTTGGAGAATATTTCATAAAACAGGGAGAACTGGAAGGTATATAAATGATAAATATTCTTATTAATAGGAAAGCCCAGTTATTTTCCCAAGTATTTTAAACATTTGGACAACCAGTATATATGGATTAAAAATCAGATTTGGGGCCTGATTTTTCATGCTTTATAAGATGCTTTCGTATCCATCTACTCTGATGACATTTGGTTTCTTTTGGGGGGTCCTTTTGATTATAATAGCAATTTTAAACTGTATATATTGCTATTTTGTATGTAATAGAAAATGCTATTTTGTATGTAATAGAAAATGTAAAGGGATCCTCTCCCTTCTGAATTGTAAAAAGCAACTTGGTGATTTTTGAATATAATGTTTAATGTGCCTTAAATATTTAATACCTGTCTTTTCTTAGAGGTAGGTATTTATTAATGCAATTCAACGTAGCAATAATTACATGCCTGTAGTATCCACACAGCAGCATCAGCATTGTGCAGCTGTACGGTGTGTGGTTTGCATTCAGAGAGAATTGACTTCTGAGAGTCAGAGAGAATGTATTCAGAGGTACCCCACACATGGTTGTTGGTAGTAATAATAAAACAAGTCCTATAATGAAATGCAGTCAAAGAGTTAAAGCTAGAAATCTAGTTTCCTTGTGATATGATGCAGTCACTATTGCTTCTTAAAAATGGATTATAATTTAAATTGCTTTCCCATTTGATTTATTATTCTGAATACAGAGAGATTTCTTTGTATATTTTTGAAAATTTGAAGGAAAAAGCAGAATAGAAACATCTGGACCACACCACGAATTTTTAGAAGCTATAAGTGATTTTGTCAGAGATTCCCAGAAAAGGAGAATAATTGGCAAAGTAAGCAGGCCTCGCCCTACTGTTGTTCTTCCTCATCCAAGGACTGAGCACAGGAATATCACAAATTTGATAGGCAAAAATCATCCATTTAGAAATTAACCCTCTAGTGCTTCTTCCAGGGCTCCACATACCTTCATAGAGCAGCACTTTTCAATTCAGGATGTACTACAGACAAACATCTCATAAAGTCCATTATTCTTGATGCATTCAGTTCTTTTGCATCACCAGAATGAACCGGTTGTCATTTCAACATGTGAAAGTTAACCTGCATCAGTGGGAAAGAAACAATACTGAGTTGGGCTGCAGGAAAGACTAAAAAACAAAACAAAACAAAACAAAACAAAACACTGTTATCACATTTTTTCCAAAAGCAAAATTATAAAATAAGATATGAGTAATGAGTACATGAAATAAGGCTATTTTAGTAGTAGACTATGAATTGAGCCTAATCAGACAACAGGGATACTTAGCAAGCTTATTTGATGGTTCAGCATGACGTTCCTGTTAAGGCTGAATTTTTTTCTGAGGTTAATTTTCATTTTGATTTTGATAAAATATGTTCTAAATACCAAAGATTTTCATTTTAACATTAAATGGTATCAAAAGTTTTGATCTTTGGATTTTAAGCGCTTATAGTGATGTCTCCAATAGTAGGAGAAACTACTATAATTTAAGAATACAGTACCATTTATTTTAATATCTAATATTTGGAAATGATTGGTAATTTCAAAAATTCTTTGGGGAAAATCAAGTGATATTATCAGAGTTTTAGTTTCAAGGAGAAGAATTTTTAAGAACATTAAGTGTTGTAGCTGGACACATTATGATTTTAATAATATCTCTCAATCTTACATTCTTATGATAATTGCACAAAAAACCCAAATTGGCTTAAAGAAAGAAATTCCAGATTTTCTAGTATGCTCACACTTGGTACCATCCTGACATTAAAATATCTGACCAAATTTCTCATTTACTATGCAATAAATCCATTCTCTCTCAAAGTATATTCTGAATGTAAAAATGAAAATAGACATTTATATGCAGTCTGAGCTAGAAAAAGGTGCTGATACTGTAATTAATATTGGACCATAATATCTTTTTAATCTATCATGCTGCCTTTTGCCCTTTATGTTATGTCAAAAAGGAGTGTAATGAATGAGTGTGTCTGTGGGTATCAGCTTGAATTTGGTGAAAAGTGAGGCAACATGACATTTAATGTGATTAAGCCTGATACAGATTTAAGTTTATTAGCTTTCACACAATTGAATATATAACAAATGATGATAAAAACCTCAACTATTTTTAAAAGGACGATTTCTTAAATTTATTTTAAAGCTCAATTTGAATAAAGGCATTTGATTATGTTTAAAAAATAACATGCTTCTGATTTTGTCATTTTTCCTAGGGAGGTAACTTACAACAGTAGCTAG
Source organism: Ictidomys tridecemlineatus (assembly GCF_052094955.1). Classification (NCBI taxonomy): domain Eukaryota; kingdom Metazoa; phylum Chordata; class Mammalia; order Rodentia; family Sciuridae; genus Ictidomys; species Ictidomys tridecemlineatus. Next base: position 100,045,640 of record NC_135477.1, read on the forward strand.
AACACCAGAATATTCAACATTTTAGGAGAAAAATGAGGGGTTTATTATTAAATCAGAAAAGAATTGGCATAAATCTAACTTGGAAACAGCTGTTTAGGGGATTAGTGAGGAGTGTCTTTTCAAGTTCTAAGAATTTCTCTTCCTTTCTTACATCAGAAGGGGGCACTAGTGGTCCACTTTTAATAACAAGGGAGCATTTCTTTTGTTACTCGACATTTGAAAATAAATAAGAATCGTTTTCTATGTAATGTTGAGGCAATTTTATAAAAAATTAAGATTGTAAATATCTATTGTTAGGTTAAAAGTTAAATAATTAAAAGTTTGTATGCAAATAGAATTTTATCCCTCTTTTCATTTAAAGATATAGCACAAAATTAATAAGTCCTGTTAAAGCCCAACTAGAATGCCAACTCATTGCTTAATGCCCATGCTAATGACTATGTATGTGAGTGAATAAGTTAATTTTACACCCACACAATTCAATGAACTATAGCTTAATCTCTCAGCACTCACCAACCTGGAGTCAACGCCCACAATAAAAACACTTTTTACTCTTTATCTAACTTTTCATATCAGTATTTAATTTCAATATTACTTATGACTTAAAATAAATTAACATAATACCTTATCCCATGATTTCCAGTTTGATTAAATGAATGGTGCATGATCACACTTAATGGGATGATTCCACTTTACGTCGCTCCAGGTCTCCATTAAAGAAGACTACAAATACAGCAGTTCTTCTGTTCATCAACTGACATCTCCCTGTGTCCAGATCATCTGCTTAGATAAACTTGATCGGATAATGTGGTATTCTAATCCCACAAATTGAGTAATTGAGGAATTTCAGAGATGCAACGAGAGGTGGGAGAATTGTCCCTGTTCTAGGTTTGGAAGGCAGGCATGTATGTACTGAGAGAAAGAACAGATGAGAGCTGGCAGCCTCTCCATTTATAGACAGTATACTTTTCTGAATTTAGCAAGATTTCTCCCCTCCCCCAGAACTCTCCATGTAAGTGTTAAGATGTTGAGACATGCATTATGTTTTACATTTTTCGTTAAGTATTGCAGAAAATCATATGGCTAAGTAGTACTTGTATTATAATGGGAAAAGGTGTGAGGAAAAACCCTCCAAAAATGAAATCCACTTGTCATTTTGAATTTGACATGTTTTATTACATAGTAAAACCTGTCAGCTAAAATTTTAAAGATTTACACCTAAGTTGTGACTGAAAACAGGTAACTGTCCTTTCAAAACAGGTATTTTGAGTATGTAAATGGAAATTTTGTTAACTGTGCTTGAAAAGTTATCTATTTTGCTTGCAGATTGAATTGAAAAATTTTAAGAAAATTTCCTGGCATTTAGAAACTACTGAGAATAACTTAAGAGAATGAAGACTTAGGAAACCTACTTTTTTTTAAAACAAAATCTTACAAATTTGTATCTGAATTTTCCCAGTCAATTTATAATCCTATAATACCTATTAGAGAGTATACCTTTCTAAGATTTAATAAAGCAAAGTCTAGTACTTATTTAATGATAAAAAATTTAGAAATATGTTCACATTTGATTGTTTTAATAAAGGAAACACTATCCCCATGAGTTAAGATGCTTTGGGGATATTAAAAATATTTAATTGAACACAGAAAAAAAAATTCCCATTAGTAGATTCATGTTCTTTCTTTAAAGCTGAAAGTATTGTGTTGAGTTTCTGAAGCTAAGTAGCTCAGTCTGGAGTTCTTTTTCTAAAAACTAATATGACTAGAAGGAGATTTTTTTCTTTTTCAGGGCCTCCAAATTTCTTTTGAATCTTTGATTATAAAAGCTTGCCATTGCTTTTTTATCTCATGAGCCCTGAATGTGTGTGTGTTTGTGTGTGTGTGTGTATGTATGTGAGAGAGAGAGAGAGAGAGAGAGAGAGAGAGAGAGAGAGAGAGAGAGAGAGAGAGAGAGGAGGAGAAAGAAAGAAAATGGAACTAGAAGGAAGAAAAAGTGGGGGAGGGGAAATATGGAAAGATGGAAGGAAGGAAAGAGAAAGGGAGAAGTATAAAAGAAGGAAAGAAGAAAAGAGGAAAGAAAAATGGGAATATCAGAAGAGAAGAATGAAGGAAAACAGAATGTCTTGGAGAGGTCTATACATTTTGATGAATTGACACCAATAGTTTTTTGGTGCTAACTTAGAACATTGTGATCCTGGCAGCAGCTTTAAGATAGCACATCTCCACTTTCAGAACAACACGATTTAAAGAAACTGTGTGATTCAGAGGATAGTTTTGGCATTGAGTTTGTGAGAAAAGGAAGTTTTGCTTTTGTATTGCTCTTCAAATATAAGAAAAAATTTCTGTTTCTGCCAACATAGATAAAAAAGCTATCCAATTATTACAACGCCAGCTTTCTCTTTACAAATATCAAGTGTAATTAAAGCAAAGAGCTAAATATTATAGAGAAAGTAAGATGGAAAATGTTGGCTGTTGGAAATTGGCTTGGTGTGGGCTTTGTGGATGGATGGCATTTAGTAAATTGTACCAACTCTGCTTTACGTTTTTAGACAGCATTAAAGGCTGAATTGTTGATTTTGCCTGTTCTTCTGCATTAGAGGCAGACACGAAGAATATATCATCTGCTCAAATATTTTTCCCACCTGGTAATTTTTCATCAGATTCTTCTACATCCAGACACATTTTGGCTGTGAATAGTCATAGACGAAAAGATTCCCATATTTTTATATGTGTGTGTGTGTGTGTGTGTTAATTCTGATGGGCTTATTCTGTATTTTCTGACCTTTACTTTAAGGGCTGTGGCTAATTTATTTATGTGGTCTTTTTTTTTTACTGGTGTTTTGCCATTACTTAAATTTCTGTGTTTTCCCTTAATGCCTACCTAAATATTTTCTTATCTTACCCTTAAGCAAAATGTCAAATTCTTGGCAGACAAAATACTACATTTCCTTGAGAAAAAAGAAGGCAATATCCATTTCAGCACTTTGTCTATTTAAGTAGCAATATGCCTCCTTTAGCCACCTGCAAATACTGATGGTACTCTTGAAATAATGAATTGTTTGCCAACAGTAACAGAGAGAGTTGATCATATATGTAGGTACATATGTTGATTAGTGCCTGTGATATTTTATATTTTGTTACACACTCCTGCATGCTGCCATTAGCCTAAGTGACCATTAAGAAATTGTAATTATACATCTATTGCAAACTGAGTAAAACTACACATATGTACTGAAATGAAAAGTTGCCTGAAATATACTGCTTGCATTAAAGGAAAAAAATCACATAGAACAGTATGTGCAGTACATGTAATTCCACATGTTTAAATATTTACAACAAAGTATCACAGAAAACATTAAGGACCTTGTTAATCATGATTGTCGAAGAGGAGAAAAATTGGGAGAAAGGTAGAATCAAGAGGCACATCTCATTAAAAATAGCAATGTAGTGGTAGTGATGGGGTACATCCAGAAGATGAAGAGTTTGCTCTATTTCATCTTTATTTTATTGCAAAAAAGTACTTAAAATATTTCATGAAAGCATCTTGTAGAATCTGATGAGCAAAAAACTACTTAGTGGACAAGAGGAAAATTATAAAATAGACTTTTTTTTATTAGCATCTAGTTTATCTTACATAATCAACAGCAATACAATATTTCTTTTCCCTTTTACACCCGTTTGAATTCTGTTCCCTAAACAATCAACCTTCTTAAAGGTGTTTGGAGACTTTCATCAGATTCAGATATTTGTGACAATGGAGAAGGGAAGTGGAAGAGGGGGAAAGCTAAGTGGATGGGTTTCTTAGATTATAAGAACCCTGAATAAGATTAGAAAAGTAGGTTCTTTGGCAGTTTTGAAAAAGCAACATAATAAAAGTATTTTTATTCAGCCATAGACAGTAGTGGGAAAAAAGTAGTTGATTGTGACTGAAATCAGTAGTGAGTCCAGGACTGGGTGTGAAAGGCTTCATTGTTACCTGTACTGTTTAGTCAAATTAATCACATTTGCACACTAAGAAAACAGATAATGCATTTTAAAAATTACACTAATAACTAGACGTTTGGTAGAATCTATCTTTTTTAACTTCAGAGAACATTTTATGATATAATTTACTACTTGGAATTTTTGGGTTCTTATGTAGAGAGGTTAAAATAGTCTCTGATGCTTCATTCAGTTTAACACCATATTGACTTTATAAAGCAAAACTTTTTTTCCTTTTCTTTTCCATATTTGCATCCTTGATCCCATTTTCTAGGTATTATGTCACCAGAGACACAGAAAATCCCGGATCTTCTTACTAGAAAAGACTTTGAATGACTTACTTTTCAAAAGTTTCCCACAGTATTGATAGTTCTGTAATTCTGGCTGGTCCCATATCGGCCCCATGAGTTTTGGCAACATCTTTTGTCACCACTGCAGGGTGCTCCGTTTTACTGAGCTTTATGTCCGCCAGAATTTGTTTAAAAAACCAAACACTTTTCCTTTGAACAGACCTACCTTATCTTGTACCTTGTTGTTACTACTTTACTATTCTAATAAGCAGAAGTGATCTTCAGTTCCCACCAATTGAAATCTCACGAGAGGCTCCCCGCTAAATAAATAAATAAATAAATAAATGTGGTTTTTGAATGTTAAAACTTCCCATAATATAACACATAGTGAAATTATTGCTCCATACATGTTTCTTTGTATAACTGGCTTATAGGAACATATTTTGCTTATATATTTTGGTTTGCAGAATGCTTCTAAGGGTGAGGTTGCATGCATGCTATTGCACTGAAGAATCCAAGAGACCATCCCAGCAGCTCGTGATACTGAAGCAGTTAAATGTAATGAAATATATTCAGAGATAATTATGTATATTTTATAAATATATTTCTTATTTATGGACCTATATATTTTTACTTAACAGTATGCTAAACTCCCAAATTTGTTCAACATTCTTGAGACTTATGGTATAAATATCTTCACCTGAAAGAAAATCTAAAGAGCATATTCTCTAGAGCCACTCTTCAATTGTCAGAGAAATATGAATAAGATACATAAATGGGATTTTTTCTATTTTCTTATTTCCACCCGAGATGGCGAGTCCAGGAACAGAGTAGCCACCATGTGTTTCATACTTGGATGAAAGGTGGAAGATCTCTCTATGTTGAACATTCTGTTAGGTTGGGGGATGTGTGTAGTGAGCATTTGTCTGCATCCAACTCCATGCCATAAAAAAGTGGTTAAACAGGGTGATGCAATGTTCTTAATTCCAGGAGATTCCATTGGGAGAGGGTTATGCTGTTACCACATTTTTATATTCTGCTGGATGCTTTAACTGGACAGACTTCTCTTTTTTTCCTGCTCATCTGAAGAGTTCAAAATTCTATTTCATTTTTGTATTACTTCTATTAGGAATGAAGATAAAATAACTTTTATTTACCATTCTAATTTTGTGATCTGTATATTTGTATCCTTGCCTTACAGGTAATTTTGTTTTCATCAGAATATAAAAATGTGGTAACTGCCCATGGGAGTATTAGCAAGCACGATCACTGAGAACAGCAATTTGTTGAAAAAAAAAATATATATATACGCATACATACCATATATATAAGGTGTGAGTATGTGTGTGGTTATATCAGAGAGCCCAGCTTTTTCACTGCTGTTAAAGGGTCCAACCAGAACAATTGTAGGGGAAGAAAAGTTTATTTGGGGGTCTCAGGTTTAAGAGGTGTGAGTCCATAGACAGCAGGCTCCATTCTTTGGAACTCAAGGTGAGGCTGAACATCATGACAGAAAAGAGTGGTGGAGGGAAGCAGCTCATATGATGAACAGAAAGCAGAGAAAGAGACTCCAATCACCATTTACAAAATATATACTGTAAAGCCACTCCTCCAATACCCCAAGTCCTCCAGTCCTCCAGCCACACCCCACATGCCTTGGTTACCATTCAACTAATCCCATCAGTGGATTAATGCATTGATTGGGTTAAGGCTCTAGAACCCAATCATTTCTTCTCTGAACATTCTTGCATTGTCTCACAGATGAGTTTTTAGGGGACACGTCACATCTAAACCATAACAACTAATTATTCCTGTGATGAGTGAGTAGGAACCAAAAGAGTGAAATTGCAAGTATAAATATCTGAATGTTTATATATTATTTTAATCTGAAGCATGCTTAAAATAGTGACATTTGTTATTGAATTGATCCATGTTACTATATAGTTTATGACTTTTGACAAATGTATTTTTCTTTTAAACTAACATTACATTTAAGTCTATGATCTTTGACTTTGAGTCTTACTTTCTGTCATGTAAAAAAATTGGTTAAAATAAAAATAGAAAGGTAAAATCTGTAACTAGAAAACATCTAAAAGAAAACAGAGAAGAAAATCATTGTGTCCTTGTCACATACAAAGATTTCCCAGGAGGATGCAAGAAATATTAATGAAAGCATTGATAAATGGAACTTTCTCAAATTAGAGTAGTTTTGTTCCTCAAAAAGTTACCACTGAGAAAATTAAAAGGAAAGTCATAGATAAACTTTTGAAATACATACATCCAACAATATACAAAGAGCTCTTATAGCTCAATCATAAAACAAACAACTAAAAGTGGTCAAAATATTAAAAAAACACTTTGTAAAAGAAAATACATAAATTGCCATTAAACACACAAAAGATGCATAACTTAACATCATTAGTCATCAGACAATGCATATTAAATCCATAATAGGATACAATCATGCATCCACCAGTAAAGCAAAATAAAAAAGATTGACACCATCAGTGTGGGAGAATATGTAGAGAAACTAAGGCTCCCATAAACAGTGGAAGATGTGCAAAGTTGCAGAGCAAATTTGGGAAAAAATTGCAATTTCTTATAAAGTTAAATGTACTCGTTTATGTGATCCTGCAAATTTTATTTCATTTATTATACAGAAAAGAAAATCATTGTCCACAAAAAACTTAAGCACAAAATATTCATATTAACTTTATTGTCAAAAGTCAGGGATTGAAAATAATATAGATGTTTGTCCACAGAACAGCTACTAAGTACAAAACAGTCAGTAAATACTTCCAAATACTACTGCTACTTCTTTCTGCATTTTTTTGTTACTTTGTCATAATAAAATATGAAAAAATTTGAATGATTCAACTAGATGTCACTTTATTAAATATAGGGGTTGTGGCATTTGATCAGAAAGGAAGGAAGAGGAGGTAGAATAAAAAAATACTCATTTATTACAAAAAACATGCCATTCTTATAGTTTATTTATTATTATTTTTAATAAAGTAATGTGACTTCTTTTTTTTGTTTTATTTATTTACATGTGGCACTGAGAATTGAACCCAGCTAGGCATGTGCTCTACCACTGAGCCATAACCCTGGCCCTGGCCCTTTTAGTTTATTTTTAATATAATTATTCAATATGAATACTTTTTTCAAGAATATTTTATATGACTTCATGTCACTTGAATTAAATATTTTTCGGTGTCTGAGTATTAATATATAGTATTAATATATAGTATTCATGATCCCATAGTATGTGCTTGAGACATTATGTCTGTCAGATGGAATGAAAAGACTAATGAGATTACTTTTAAAATATAATGCTAAGATGACATAAAACAATAAAATTATACATATTTATTTGTACCAGTATGACTTACAGAGAGGTGGCAATAAGAAGTTTATTGCTAATTTACTGGACTAAAAAATGAGGTTTTGGAAAACTGTCTTTGTCAACCATTATTTTTTGTTCTCTTGCTTTAAGGCCTCTTGTCTAAAACTAGCCATATTTCTGAAAGATACCCTTAAAATTTATTTATGCTGAATGCTTCTATTATTGTATCATCGTCTATTTACCCTCTCAACCTTCTATGGCCCACAAAAAAACATCAACAAAATAAACCCAGAATAAGAACAGAGGAAATATCCCTTGTCTGAGTTCATTGTCTTACAGAAAATTGTAACCAAGTCATTGTTTTCTGTTTCAGAATTTCTCACAAAGATACATTCATTGTGTAAAATTGTTGCTTCATGATTTTGAACTTAAGACAAAAAGCAACATTCAATTCTTGATTATAGCTTCTCAAAATATACAGTATAATTAATGTTGAAAGAGTACTTATGTTCTAAGTTCTTGTTTCACTCCCATTCAAATTTTCTCTTGCTTTTAACTTTTGGAATTTTAGTCACATTTTGAGAAAAAGGTGAATTCTGTGGGAGACAGTGAGAAATAAAGGCCAAATGTGTTATCGTAATTGCTAGTACATATGAGGATATTTCACATATTGTATATTTAGGTTTGAATTTTCCACATCTTAAATGTCCCACTCCTTAATAGTTAATGATCCAGGGAGGCATTCTCTGTTTATTATAGCTAAAGAGTTTCCCTCCACCCACCTGTTTTGTATCAGTGTATGCAGTTTATTTCCTTCATATACATTATCACATGCTATTTGCTTGATAATGCAGGTTCCTGTCTTTGGAAAATTAGCTCTGTAAATCAGGTGTCTCTTCTGTTCCAGCACATGATAGACACTCAAAATATATCTGTTGAATGAGTAAATTAATGAAAGGATAATAAACCACAATATTTCATAATAATAAAAAATGGGCAAGTAAAATTTGAGGTAATTGATGATGGGTTTTCAATTAAAAAAAAATTATCCAGAACAGGCAAGTTAAATATTTTTCTCATTGTCTTTGTTTCAAAAGTTTTGTGGCAAAAAATTAAAGAATGCTTTGAGACTAGCCACAGAGTAGTTGGATTTCAAGTGTGATGAATTACTTTGTAGTTACTTTTCCCATGTTAATATATATCTATATATCTATATATCTATATATCTATATCTATCTATCTATCTATCTATCTATCTATCTATCTATCTATCTATCTATCTATCTATTATTGTCCTCTAATGGTTAATTATTGGTGTGATTCCAGGAAAATAATTCTAACCAAGGCCACAGTTCGAGCTGCTTGTTCTAAATGTACTTTAACAGAGTATTTGCCAATTACCTTGTGATCATTTAAGAACTAGGACTTGGTCCATTTGGTTCATGGCTGTGTTAGAACTCCTGAAACAGTTTCTGATGCCATTTCTGGTTAACATTGAGATTAAATTTACACCTACTGATTAAATTAGCAGACAGAATTTCCATTGGTGCCACTGGAGTGGTAGTCATGACAGGTAAGCCAGAAGTAGGCAATGCACAGGGGTGATTTTCAGAGAGCAGGTTCTAGACAGGCAAAATAAAGGTGAAGGTACATGTATTTCCCAATTAGGGGAGAATTAGGAGAGCAAAATTAATATGTTATGAAAGAAGTCAAAGTTAGTTTAATAATTCTGATTGAGACAGGAAAATATCTGAATTACAAGAGTTGGCAGATTTTTGGTCTAGAAAACAGGATCCAGAAGACAATAATATGTTTTAGGAAGAATCTTATATCTATCTGTTAGATGGCAAGGACAGGTTGGTAGACAAAATGTAGATAAAATGAGAGATCTGGTCAAGAGCAGGTAAAAAACAGTAATTCTTGAAGGTGAGTTTCATGAAAGTGGTCGTATTTGGGCAAAGATAATGCAAAATTGTCTGGAGTAAATTGAGTAGCAGAGAAATTATTGGGTTCACTTTTACCTAGATACATTTACATTAGTATGGCATGTTTTCTTGTCTTCTGTGATACTTATTATGAGTGTGAGAACAATTTAGAATTATCAAAAAACTTAGGTCAATTAAAATTTATTGTAGAATTCCCAAGTAATTTTCTCATTCCTTTGAGTTCACTATGGAGGTGCCAGTGACAGAAAAGATTGATGGTATTGTGAGGAAAGTGGAGGCCACAGAGAGGAGGGGCCTGTTGGTTGCTCTGCTGAGGGGGATGGACTGCCAGTGACCAGTGACTGATCTGTCGCTGGTAGCTCTATGCTCAAATTCTCTCGGCTACACAAGAAGTCACCTGCATGTGATCTTTTATTTTTATAACTTTATTAAATTAGTTATGTATTCTAATTTGTTATTCATGATGGCAGAATGAAATTCATTTCATATTACAAATATAGAGCGCAATTTTTCAAGTCATTGATTGTACACAAAGCATTTTCACACTATGCATGGCTTCATACATGTACTTAGGGTAATGATGTCTCATTCCTCCATCATTCCTACCCTTTTACCCTCTCCTTTCTCCTCCCTTCCCTTTGCTCTATCCCTATCTATAAAGTTCCTCCATTCCTCCTATTCTCCCCCCTCCCATCACCATTATGGTTCAGCATCCTCATATCAAAGAAAATATTCGGCTTTTTTTGAGGGGGGGATTGGCTTGCTTCATTTTGCATTATATTCTCCAACTTTATCCATTTACGTGCATGATTTTATTCTCTTTTAATGCTGAGTAATGTTCCATTGTGTATATATACTAAAGTTTCCCTATCCATTCTTCTAATGAAGGGCATCTAGGTTAGTTCCATAATTTAGCTATTGTGAATTGCTACAAATGTTTTCTATGAATCCCTACATCTTCCAAAATCTCTCAACCTGAAGACATTTTCTTATCTAAGTAGCATGCTCAGCTTAGGGATTGTGCAGAGGGAATATTCAAGAGAGTTTAGAGGGAAGAAGAGCTCATTCTCTTCTTTCTTCAGTGGGCAGTTCTGGGGAAGGTCCTACATTGTCCCTCAGAGGGTACTTACTGCATTGGGCCCCTGGTTACCATGATGACCACATTGGCATGCTCTTAATTTTCTTTCTTCCCTTCCTTGTCTCACTCCATTCACTCACTCACTTACTCACTCACTCACTCTCTTACTCACTCACTCACTCACTCACTCTTTCCTGGGGTTACGTTCCAAATAAACGGCTGTGTCTTCAACTCTCACCCTAAACTCTGCCCTGGGGTTGGGATGGGGACTAACACTGATTACTTAAGGGAAAAGAAAAATCAACTTTGAAATGTATTCTAGGTCCCATGCACATTCCTAATCTTTTAATAGCAAGCTTTGTTGTTGATAATGAACTATATCTGAGCACCATTCTAAATATCAATATTATGATAATAAGAAATTAACCATAAATATCATGATCATTGAAGACTTTTCAATCTGCTAAATTTTTAATATGTTTGAATTAGAGTGTTTAGCAATTAAGGAATAATATTCACTTTAAAAGCATAAATATTGTGCTTTGTGATTTAAATTAGAAGAATTTATGGAAATTGACTTTAATCTTTTTCTTTTCTCAAACTTGAGATCCTCCTGCTTCAGACTCCTGAGTCAATGAGATTACAGGCATATACCATCACATCCAGCAATATATATACAAATTTCTAATTAATAAATTACTTGTAAGAGATTAGCATTTGTCCAAATTATGCATAGTTATGACTTAATATATAATGTGTAATGATTTTTGACTACAGAAATTCTCAATTGCATGCTCATTTTCTACAAATTGTTTGAAAATAAACATTCATCTTATTATGTTGTAAGTTCATGTAAAACAAAAGGGAAAAAAAATCCCAAAACATTTTTTAAAAGTCCTTAAAACATAAATAATGCATTTTCAATTTTTCAACATTATTTCTGTGATTTTTTTGTAAATTCACCCAATATAACAATATATAGATACCATAATTCTTTTCCACTTTAAAACACTGTATAACCATTTTATGATAAGTTCATTTGGGGACAAAAGTTATAATTGTGAAGTTGAAAAACTGGAAGTCCTAATCAAAGCATGCACATTTCCAGAATCTTTGACAAATGGTGTCGTAGATAGAAGTTTTGAAACTTTTCAAGTTCATAAACCCTTTCCTAAAAAAGACAATTAAACAGAATAGTTTTAGTTTTGGATTATGGGGGGGTAAGGATGAAGCCTAAAGTAAGTTCAGTAACACAGTTAAAAATTCTTTAAAAATTTTGCAAGGCATTTGTTTTTCTTTTAGTCTCTAGATATTAGTCTTTTATAATACTTGGCAATTACTTCATTGATTTTTTTTCCATGGGTTGGAAAACACTTCTCTAATCCAGTGACTCTAAAACCAATAGCATATTAGAATTTCTTGGGGAGATTTTAGGATGTATAATATTTCTCCCAGCCTAGAAAAGTTGGAATCAAAGTCTCTGCTTGAACGTTTTTATGAATGTTTTTAACCATTTATTTCAATACCAGGTCTAGCACTGGCATTCAGGCTTGTAATTTGTACCCACTGGGGAACTTTCTAAGGTTTGTTAATATATAAATACCCTCTGTCTATATTCTGGTTTTCCCACAGGGCAGCTTCCAGGTTCTCAAGCAGTTAGCACTTTTCTTATCATTTCAAAGTGAAATTGAAAGTATTATTAGTCATAATTTCCTTTAAACAATTTCATATCAAAGTCATAGACAATTTATAACAAAGAATAATAGAGCTCTAAGTTTCTGACTTTAAGTATTGTAATCAATTAACTTCACAAGCAGTTGTGCCTCTGAGACATGTAGGAGAGGTGTTCCATCCAAAACCTTTGAAAGTTTTCTCTGTGAAGGGACAAGGAAGAATTTTAGTTTCTTTAAATATTAGCTTAGAACTCAGATAAGAATTATAAGTTACAAATACATATGTAGGAATCTTCAAAATTTTGTTCAAACTTTGAGTTGGTAAACCTTACACAGGTTAAAAAGTGGTGAACCAAGAGCAAAGTCTTAAGAGATTTGGGGAAATATAAACATTTATTAAATGGGCATAACAGAAAGTACAGGAAAGTAAAAGTGAGAGGGGTTAGGTAGAGAATTAGGAGTGAATGCTGTTACTGTCTCTAGTGTGGAAGTGAACTTTAAGAAATAAAAATAAATATCTATATTAAAAATGTTTTTGTGTTTGTTTATGATGAAAAGTTCTGTTAGTTTTTGATGGCTCAAAATGTCTTAATTTTATTTTTTTCTATTGATGAATATTTTTTTGTAGAATGTAAAACATTGTGCCAGCAATTAGTTTCTTTCAACATGGGGAAGCCATCATTCAATTGTTTCTTGGCTTCCATCATCTCTGTTAGAAAGTCATCATATAATGTATAGCATTTTCAACTTCTGACCACCTTGGTTGATCTTTAATGTCTTTGAACAACTGTTATTTAAACATTTCTATGTGGTTTTATTGACAGAAAAACAGGTTGGCTACATATATAAGATGCTGATATTTACTAGGAATGAGTGTTCAAGTGTAGTTTTTTGGGGGCAGGGTGGGGGGCCATGTGCTGGGAATTGAATTCAGAAAGTACTCTGTAAATGAACTACATTTCCATACCTGGCATAAATTTTTAAGACAATATTTTTTTTATATCACCATTGATTAGCATGTTGGAATATTCCCTTCAGCAGAATAACTAACTGTGTAGGAATTGAAAAGGGAGCCAGCCCAGTATTAGTGGTTGGAGAAAAGAAACATGATGGAATTGACTGACATCAGGTTCTGTTAAACTTTTGAGGTTTTATTGACAGATACATACAGGCTAGAGAAGACTAGTTTTCACAAAAATATGGGTTTCCATGTAAGAAAAGGTATATTAATAATCTGTATATTCTTGAGGATATGCTAAAGATACATTAGTTTCTCCAAGAGAAAAATAATATATCACAATCAAATATTCTATATCTGCAATAAAGTCACAATTCAAAATAAAATACACTAACATATGGCATGATTTTAATCACTGGAGAAATGCAAAATTAAGGCATTCATTTGTCATTGATGCTAAGAGCATTATCCTTCAAGGTGTCAATAATCCTTATATTTCAGAAATAGCCAAGAAATATGATGTTCACAAACCACATGGTCTTATAATGAATAAGAATTATGTTAAATAGTTTATTGTTTTTTAAAATTTTATTATTAACCTAAAGCCAAGAATGATGACAACCCATCAGGATTTACAATTTAGTGTAAATACAAACAACACTAGCAATTTAAAATCAAAAGTAATAATAAAACTTACAAAAGGAGGAAAAGGTAGAGGCAGTGTGGGGAAGAATTGAAATCTTAACACCCTTATTTTACATGGTAAGTGGTCAAATGACACTGAATTTTTTGAATAGTTGAAGTCAAATGCATTATTAAATTTACCAAGCTAACTAGCAAAATAATCAAAGATAATTTTTTATCAACTATCTGCAGGACAAAAGAGAAGGGATGTAAATATTACAAGTTTGTTCAATTCTTACATTTCACGTCAGGAATTCAGTAGATTTATAAGAAGTTAATAAAGAGGGCTGGGGATGTGGCTCAAGCGGTAGCGTGCTCGCCTGGCATGCGTGCGGCCTGGGTTCGATCCTCAGCACCACATACAAACAAAGATGTTGTGTCCGCTGAGAAGTAAAAAATAAATATTAAAAATTCTCTCTTTCTCCTCTCTCACTCTCTCTTTAAAAAAAAAGAAAAAAGTTAATAAAGAATCACAATAGTATCAGAATTTTTTTAAAGTCTAAAAATAGTCAAATGAAGATATAAAAACAAAAAGAAAATGATTTTTCTCTGTAAAGTTTTATTCAAGAACGAAAAGGGAATGAAGTAGGAAAAAGTTGGAAAAATTGCTTTTCCAAATAAGCTGATTGTTTTACTTGTGCATATGTCACTTTATTAACAATTTTAAGACATTTTTAAAAATATCATCTGAAGACACATCTCTCTGATGTGATAATTTCAACAAATCAGGCTAAAACTTTTTCACTTTAAGAGTAAGTTAGATACTAATGAATTCTGGGATTGAAGCATAGGCCACTAAAGAAGGATGCAATTCTTTATGTCTGAGAGAAGGAATATGAAACATGAGACTGAGAATCTTACCTAGAGGGCAAGAGACTGCCAGTAGGGGGTAAAGCTAATTTGATCAATAAATATTTAATTTCTTTTAACTTCTTTGGTTTGTAATATTGCATGTCTCTGAATAAAATTTCCCACAAAGTTGAGATTACAAAGAACCACTGGTTATATTTTGAACACATGCAAAATTTTCTTAAGAAAACAATTATTTTTCCTCAACAATTATTGTTTTATTCAGGGTATCCTCAGATTAACTCAACAATTCTTATTTCTGGCTCCATTATTCTCTGAATTTTCCTTCCTATATCAATTCTCTACATTCCATTCCCACCCCTCAACATCCCCCCCTTAAAAAAGTCTTGTTTCATTATCTTCTTTACTATAATTCCTTATTCAGGAATGAATAATACTTTCTCCTGAAAAATGTATTCAAAAGCATTACCGTGTAGTAATCACAGTTAATGAATTATATTGCTATGGTAAGTGTGAATTGGGATTATCTTGGACAACCTGGGATACAGGGTCACTTCCATTTTCAACTATGATTTTTCTATCTTTTTTTTTTGTCTTTTTACATTTATTTATTTATTTTTAGTTGTATATATTTATGGGATACCATGTGATGTCAGGATACATATATACATTGTGGAATGATTAAATCATGACTTCCCAAGGACTGGACGTTATTTGACAATGGTTTTTCTCCTAATTGGGGATTCATCCTTTCTATCTTTTTTTCTCTTGAAATTCATGCTAAATTTCAAGAACAAAAAATCTTTCCTAAAGCTTTTCAATTTGGTTCACACCTTTTCTTCTAATTATTTGGTTTCTGCTACATCATCACATAGTGCTTTATAATAGAAGTTATGCAATGATTTCCCCAAATTTTATACAAATGATTCCTGCTTTTTCAGAGTCCAAAATTCCTTGACAATAAATGTTGCTGAATCACTCATCAATCAGGGCTCTGAAAAGAATTAGCCACTCACATTGAGAAATGGCAGATTTTAATGAAGGGGTTATTTGCAAAGGTGCAACAGAGAGACTGGAGGAGAGAGCTGCATCCTGGAGCTCCTAATAAAGAAGTACTGTAGCATATCTTTGCCTGAGGGCTTGAGAAGCGGGTGGGAGGTTCCCAGAATCCAGACAGAGGGGGTTGTCTGACAGTTACTGCGACTGGCAGAGGGATATCCATACTTGGAGAGAGGCAAGAGTAATAAGTAATCCAATTCTTATGTTTCTCTTTACCTTTATGATGTTATTTATTTATGAATATATTTTGCCTAGAAATTGATTAGCTTCTCCATGGATTGACCATTTTATCAATCTTCTCTACCGGGTCTAACAGTGAAATGCCTGCTATCTGCACAGTCCCCAGATTGTCAGGAGTGATGCTGAGCTGGCTTATGCCATCACTTACTAGTCCCTTTCCAGTTTATAAATATTTTTACATCACAAACCAGAATATAGGCTTGGAACAGATAACCCATAACTATATGTTAACATATTGTTTCTGTGATAATCCATTTTTTTTAACTTTTGGTTTATAATTTTTTAAGCATTGAATGGACTTTTCTTTTGTTAATCCATTTTCTGCAAAAACCAAACAAAAAAATCTACATAATTTCCTAGGTTTCCAAGTTAATATTTTTTTTACTAAAAGTAAAAGAATAAATTCATTTGAGAGTAATATATTTCTTGCTGCATATTCCTATTTATTGATCTATTTTAAAACATTCAAACATTCTCAGTATAAGCATACAATATATAGTTTACAAATCATTTTAATATATATAATTTCACTGCATTTTCAACTCTTGCCTTCGGTTTCATTATAAACAATTCTCTTTTTGCCATATTTTATATCATTTTCAAACTCTTTTTTTCTACCCTGGTTTGATTTCTGTTGATGATAAATATGAGACTAATGTCTTACAGATTTCACTCTTTTCTTCATTAGCTCCACAGATTTTTCTTGGCCTGCAGAAAGGTGTGGAAAATTTTGTAAAGATGCATTTTTTTAAAATGTGAATTTTTACTCTGATATATTGGGAAAATGTACTTCACATCCATTTACACTTGTCCTGTAATTGCAGTATGTAATTTCTTCAATGTCACAGGAATAAGTTGGCCTATAAGCAAGCTTTTTGCTTACTAAATTGGGTATAGTAGTTTCTACTCTTTGACTTTTTTTCCTTTTTACAATGATTTTGGTCTTCTTTTGTACTTTTAAGTGTGGGAATGATTCTGCCCTTATCATAACCTGATAAATATTTGTGCTTCCAGTATGCTCTAGTGCTCTTAGATGAACTTCTTCTTTCAAACAATCCTTGTCATTGCCATCTATCCACAGACTGCTACCCATTTCACCATGTTTCTCTCCTGGCTCAAAGTATGCTCCTTGGTATGGTTTGATTCCACTCAGAGCTTTAATTAAATTATTTTCTACCAATTTTTGGTATATAATATCTAAATGGCACTAATCACTAACTCTCCTCCTTTCTTCAGTTCTTTCCTTCTTTTACAGATCATACCTAATCACGCTAACCTCTTATTTTAGAAAATATTCCTTTCTGATTTCACCTTGTTCACTCAACAAATAACCTTATTTACATACTTGTAATTCATCTAGCTCTTTCTTGTGTAAATTTTTATTTAGATATTTTGTAGCTGATAGCTGTGAAAGTAAACTTGCTATATTTTTCCTATTCAAGCACATCTTATGAAAAAAAAATAGTTCACAAAGAAGGTTAAGAAAAGCTGCAAAGATTTATTCTCTTCTGCTCTTTGCACCATGTACATGAGGTTAGCATGCTGCTTTATCCTGGCCTGAAGTCACAGATTGATATAGCCTGGTGCTCGGTTCATTTTAAATAGATATTCTACTTAATACCAATGTTGAGAAACTCCTGCCAAGTCTAATAGGCATACATGCTTTCAGGTAAATAGAGCTCATAACTTTACAGCCCAGAACAGCAGGGGTTGAGTCAACTAAATTTTTTATTATAGTCATTTAGAAATTCATTTAAATATTGCTCATCAGCATCCATTGATCTCACCATTTTTCATACAGGCTGAGAGGCTGGTGTACATGCAGCTCTAACGTGCTAGAATCTATCAGCTTGTTTATGCAAAATTTCCTTGTACAATGTGATGATTTCATTTTATGGTTTGTTTTAGACTGTAGTAGTACTGAAGTAAATTTCATTTCAACTTAGAATGATGCATCTTGTTTAGTTCTAGTTACTTGGTGTTGATTGGTGTAATGAATTTCTCCCTTATTGATCCACAAGTTAATCCTTTCAAAGTCAATGCATTTATGCACATATAATACAAATACCATTTCTGTTGTTTCTGGCTCAGTACATTC
This sequence comes from Ictidomys tridecemlineatus, assembly GCF_052094955.1. NCBI lineage: Eukaryota > Metazoa > Chordata > Mammalia > Rodentia > Sciuridae > Ictidomys > Ictidomys tridecemlineatus. The sequence goes on from NC_135477.1 coordinate 100,063,803, forward strand.
TTGCAGAAAGAAATAATTTTGTAGCTTAATGAATGAAAGCCATTTCTCAGAACTAGGATTATGGCAAATGTTCATCTATGTGGGGTGAATTGAACTAAGAATATTAAACTCAGCTTAATAAGGCCTATTTACATTCTATAATGCAAATATAAAGTTTTTGTTTGGGGGTAAATTATGTCTTGCATTGTTCAGAAATGTTCTATTTTATGTGACTTTTCAAGAGAAAGACTGTGAGCATTTTAACTAGGCTTTATGTATCTAAATATTAGGCATATATTGAATTAATGTATTGTTCTAGGCCACCCAGAAAGAATAGTTTGATTTCTGAAAAACTCATGGCTTGTCATAAATTTCAATGTTTCAAAGAAATGCCTACCAAAAAAATATAGAAATATCTGTTAAAATATGAATTTCAAAAATATAAAATTCATAAAAAATATAAAATATAGATTTCATTGATTAGAAATAGTATTATTTAAAAATAGAAAACATGATATTTTTGGTTTCTGTGAAGAACAAACCTTTAATCCCTTTATAACAGTATACAGTTGAATTTCATTAAAGACAATAAATTTAGGTCATTAAAGATTCTGAAACACTGGTTTTTTTGTGTCCTGTCTGTCATCTCCTTCCTCTAAGTTGCCTGTTGAAGATGGTAGGACCTGAAGCTCTCTGACCCCCTTTATGGGGTTATGGAAATAAATAAGAAATACCTTCTTTAAAGTTCTCATTTTATAATACTGTATTACAAATGCCTATTTCTGGGTCTATATATTCCAAATCCCTGTGAAATTTTCAAAGGAATTTTTAAAGAGGAATTATGTGTTTTTCCCCTCAGTTATTTCTGAACTTAGCATGGTGCATAGGACTTTATAGATGCTACGTAAATATTTCTTAAATAGGTCATGTTATGAAGTGCTCACCTTGAGTGAGGAATGATAAAAGTTTTGGTGAGGAATATATAGAAATATAATTGAAAATAATCTAGTCATTGAGATGATGAATGTACAAAAAGGGCACAAGATTTAGTACCAATTATATCCATCATCTGAGGATTGGTGGGAGAGGGACTGCAGTTTAGGCTGGAGGGTTCCTCATGGAAGAATTTGAGCAGAGTGTTTAAGAAGAGTTTGCATTCGTCATTAGTGGGGTGTTGCTGAACTTTGGAGATTATGTAATTCTTCATTGTTGCATTCCTATAAAATGGGTTCAAAGTATTTATTTAATGAATGTCTGTCAAAAACCTGTTAGGTGAAGAAGGTAGAAAATATTTTATGAGTTAGAGTATGAGGTGTTCATAGTTATGAAATTACATGGGCTATTTACGAAAGAAAGATTGACTCCTGCCATCCCAGGGTGCTGTCCCATCCTAGTTACAGTAACAGATTGTAGACCATGGATGTGGAATGTACAGTCTAGTCATACCTCTGTGAGATCAGGGAGGCTTCATTTCTCTAAGTCTCACATGATTATACACAAAATGAAAAACATACATTGTGAGAATTAATTGAGGTAATATATGTAAAATTGCCCAAATAAATGCTATATGTGAAAAGATCTTAATAAAAATGTTTTTAAAATGCAAGATGGAAGTATGAAAGAGATGTTGAAGCCAGATGATATTGTATTTTAAGTAAAAGAAATGGTACTTGAAAATTGCCTTTACAGGTCTTTTGGGAGTCACTCAAATAACATGTTAATACCTTCAGAAATAGTCTTTATGTCTTAAAAGAAGTGAGCTCATTGGGTTCTTCTAGACATTGTTTTAACTGGCATTCCCTAGTCATAATTTGTCAAATAACTGAATTTTTCCTTGGCTGGAGATAAGGAGACATTCAAGCATGTCTCAGCCAACAGGAGTTCAGAAACTGATCCTTGGACTCTGGAAGTCCCCACGGAGAATATACATGTTTGAAATACTGATAGTTTTGTCCTTGGCTTCTTATACATACAGTAACTAACTTTTTATATGGAGTTTATGGAAATCTCCTAGGAAAGGATTTAAGGGATTCAAGAGTTCTCTCTTTCTCTCTTTCTCTCTCTCTCTCTCTCTTTTCCTTTTCTCCTTTTTAAGTCCTTAAAGTTCTATCATTTGGCAGTGGATGAGAGCTACACCATAGAGAAATTAATGTACTTTCATTTACCTCTGAAGGTTTGCTTTCCACAATTTTTACTTTCCTCCGTGACAGGGCCTTACCTGGGCTCTTGGTCTCTGATGTCCAGTTGGGACTTGCCAGTGGAAGACAATGTGGACTACTGGCTGTTAGAGAGAACAGAGTAGTTGAGATATTGATTTATTCTCTTTTTTTCCATTGCTGAGTTGAAAAGTGGCAGTGACTGGATTTTTTCCCCAAAACCATTGCTTCTGTTGGGAGTCTATCCTCCAGGCTTCTGGTAATACCTCTCCTCATTTCTTAGGCTTTTAAGGCTAGGAGTGGTGACAGTGTCTTGTTTTTTGGATATTTGAATCCTACAATCTCCATTTTTGGTTTTCTAGTTCTGTCTAAAACTATATAAATGCACTTTTATTAAACTTTATTCAAATATAATTTTGAATTAGCCATTTCCTCAGTCCAACTTTTGAATTCTGACAAATACTTCTGGTAATTAATAAATATCAGTATACATAGAACATTTCTTGAGAAGAACTGTTTAAGGATTGTGCTCAGTCTAGAAGTAACAAAGCCACTATTAGAATGGAGAGACAGCCAAGTAATTACCTGAAATTTGCTATTATACTTGTATAATAGTGCATATATGCAGTACAGAGTTTTTTGTCTTACCTGGTTATTACACATTAATAAAATTTTAAAAAGTGCTAGTATTTAGGTTTAATCTACTTTGGGGGAAGCATATTTATAAAACTAACATTAATATAATAATTTGAGGAAAGTTGGAAATACAAATTAGTTACACATTAAAATCAGCAATTCTATGCCAGATTTGGCATGAGCAAAAATGTTTGTTCTTGATAAAAGGTCAACTTTTGTAGGGATGTTAAGAATATGTCTCTATGTGATCAGCCAGTTTCACAGTTGAAAGTTTAGCCTCAAGTTTTGGGCTTTCTATTAAAGTTTGTTAAAATGAAAAGCTTTTTCCTTTCAGTGATTAGGTTTATGCTTGAAATATTTCTATCTGTGTATGTTTGTTTTATATTTGATGTTGAGAACACAGTAAAAGATGCATCATTAGATGTTAAAAGTACATTTATTAGTGAATGAAAGATGGGATGAGGATGCTCTTGGATGTTTACATTTGTTGAAAAAAGCCACATGATGTGAATTTATATTGTATTCATGATAAAACCATCATTAGGCATTATTAGAATTTATGTGAAAATGGGATAGATAGAAGAAATAAATTGTTGGTTTGAGCAAAGCATTATCTTTTTCTTTGATGAAACATATTCCAGTGCTTTTTGTTGTTGTTGTTGTTGCTATTTTGATTTCAATAGGATGTATTCCTGAATGACAGACGATTATTTGACAAAGAAATTCTGGTCTTAAACAGAATGATCTAGTACTACATTTTGAAGTCAATAGTATTTAAAGTTCCATTTTAAAGTATATATCATATTATTAAAAACATAACAGCTTCTGTATCCTGCATTGTCTTGGTTTATGTTGACAACAAAAGGATAAATACAGTGCATACCAGGGTTCCTCTGGTAATACCATGAACATGACACATGTCATCCTATGATAAATTGGCTCTGTGTCTGTTCAATTTCAAATCTAAAGCTCTGGAGGCAGGAGTGTTAGGAAGCAGGCATAATTCTGGCAAACAGAGGCCTCAATGCACAAAATTAGTGTGCATGGAACAGATAACAGAGAAAGAGATCCACAGTGAGAAGAAGTTTGCACAGGTTTGTAGACTTCCTGGGGTTTAGGTAGTATTGGCAGATGTTAGGTAGAAGAAAAACATCTGTAAGCATGATAATGAGCGTTCCCAGAATCTGAAGTGACAACTGTATCCAGCGCAAATGCTGTCTTGTTGCCCTATTTGCATACCAATTAGATTTTAAAATAAAGAAACAAATATTGGGTTACTGAATTTGTTTGACAAATAATCTGTAGGGCTTACTCAATACAACTGGGTTAGGCATGTTGGCTGTTTGACAGATGTTGTATCTAAGAAAGATTTAAACAAAAAATGCATCCAGATTGTTACCACCCACAGTTTTATAAGTAGGAGTTTGAAATGGGTTAGAGATGGTTTGGTACCCTGAGGCAGCCATCATGGAGTGCTTATTCTCTGTACTTTGTGAATGCATTTAATAGGTGATACTGCATATTAGTTTTCAAAGTAGGAAGTTTTAAAAATACAGTTATCTATAAATTTAATATTTGTATGTCATCTATGTTTTTAAATTTAAATGGTACTTTATCAATTAGGTGAAAGAATTTAATTTTTTTTTGTGGAGGGGGGGATAAAATGATGGGATAACTCCACCCTTCAGAGTCATCAAAACCTGAAGGAATGATTCTAAATGGGGTTGAAGAGATGGAAAAAAATATATCCCTAAATTTGGCGTGTTTTTAGGTATGTACATGACTCTTGGATTCTGAGATACAAAATACACATTATGTGTAAAAACATGCCCTTTGAAGGGAGGAACTTATTGTCTACAGGATGTGACCTGTTAAATAAAACAATAAGATTCCAATAAAGAATATGCAAGAAACTTGAGTATCTTGTAGGTGCCAGGCACTATGTTAAGTCCTGGTGAGGCAAACATGAATAAGATATAGTCTAGGGTTTTAAAATCTTTATATCCTTGTTTGAAAAACAGACACAAACATAGATTACTTCAGCGTAATCTATATGCACAAAAGGAAAAGTATCACATCATAAATCTTAGTTTTAGGAGTTTACATGAGAAAATTCTTCTGGGAAATTGGATACTGATTCATCTTTGTTTTACACAATGGGCATTTTTCTGAAATGTGTGCAAATCAAACGTATAAATTGAATCATATTTCCCTTGATTAACGTTTCAGAGGCATGTTTTATTGCCATTTACCTATTCTATTCATTTGACTTATTTTCAATAGGTGTTGGATTTTTCTGTTAGAATTCTCTTTCTCTTTCTTCTAGTATTCCTGTCAGGTAGTTAATCATTTTAAACCCTTAAATGCTCTAGAAGTATTTGCTGTTTGGAGGACCCCTGAGGGGAATCATTATTTAAAGGACAAATTGCTCTGTTTGAACAGAAGTTATATTCTCTTACCTATTTTGTAAAAATAACCATCCAAAAATATTTTCTTCAGATAGGTGTGTACTATATTCTGCTCTTGACCACAGTGACAAGTGAGTTAGTGGGTTATTCAAATAACAAGTTAGTTTAGATCTATCTTATCTCATCATCATACATCCATTAATTTAACCAACATTTAATGAATGTTATCAACTACTATGATCGCTAAGCCAAATGAGACTTTTTCTTTCTGTCCTTAAATAACTCATGCTCTGGTGGCAGATGCCAACCAACAAGCAGACCATTAGAGTGTAAGTGTTATGGTATGGATATGAAGTGTCTCCCAGAAGCTCCTGTGTTAATGCAATAATATTCAGAGGTGAAGTTATTACATTATGAGAGCTGTAACCTAACCAGTTCAACCTAGTTTGAATGGACTGACTGGATAGTAACTGTAAATTTCATGGGGTATGGCTAAAGGAGGTGGGTCACTAGGATCATGCCCTGGAAGGGTTCGTTTTCCATGTGACCCCTTGCCCTTGCTCTCTTCTGCTTCCTGGGCTCCACGAGAGGAGCAGCCACCTTTCTGCCCAGAGAAATGGAATTTGCCAACCGTGGACTAAAGCTCTGAAATCATGGGCCAAAATAAAAATTTCCTCCTCTAAGTTGTTCTTATCAGGTATTTTGGGCACATTAATGCAAAGCTAACTAAGACAAGAAGAGGGCAAATACCATGATGGTGGTATACTCTAGGTATTTTGCCTGCTAGCAGAGGGATGAGATGGAAGGAGCATGGTAGGACAGGGGTGTTATCAGATTCTGGATGATCTGCATTCTAGGTTGAAGGGTATATATGAAGGTACAGCAGGAAATGAAGCTGGTTAAGGACCTTGTGTGCAAGTTAAGCAAGGAAGATTGTGTTACTAAAGGGATATGTGGGTCACTTCAGTATTTGAGCAGTAGAATGATATCATCTCATTTACATTTTAGAAAGAGTACTTTGACAGCAGTGAATGTGTCTAGAATAGCTGGAACATATAATCTCAGAGATGATAAAATGAGGGTTATTTGAAAAAAAAAACATCTTTTATGCTCTATATATTCTAAGCCAGGCATTATGAAGTAACACAATTAGGTTTTAACCACATTATTTCTATTAGCTCAATTAGACAGGAAGTTCACAGAAGCTTTTATACTAGAATGGTTTCTTGTTTCCAGCTGTGTCTCTCTAATCCAAAACTGCTTCCATAGGGCTGAGTCACACTGGAAATTTCTGCTCAGGTCAAGCGTGGGCTCTGCTTGACTGGCCCAGCCTGTCTATAGAACCCTCCTGCTGCTGCTCTCTGTGGAAAGGCTCCCAGAGGGCAGACACTTCTCCTGCTTCTTTTTGCAGCCGAAGCTGCTATTGCAGGAGCACTATGGATGGAGTCCCAAGTTCTTTCAACAAAGCAAAGACTTGCATGAGATGTGACAGGTCTATAGAACTACTTATCAACAAGGGAAAGGCAAGGGGGTTGGCACTTCCAGGAATATGACAGAGAGAAAAGGAAGAATAAAAAGCTGCTATCACACCTGCCACAGAGGGCAATACGAGATATGGCAGGGTGGAAAGCTAGTGAGAGAGTTGAGTGCTGGGTGAACAAATGGTATATTTAGGGTAGCAAAAGTACGTTAGTTAGAAACATTTTTTAGGTCATATTACTTCTGTAATGAATAAAGAAGGTTATACTAAATCTAATGATTCCCACAATGTAGGAGATTTAATGGCCTGCAGTACCAGCAGCATCTCTGTCTTTTATTCTCTAGTGTAGAAATGTGGAAGATCATTTTTATAGGTTATCTAAGAGGATCAAACTACCCTGGGAGTGTCTGCACATTTTCTGAATGCTGTGGACTAATGTCCCACTTTAAATGAATGCTATATAGAAATATATCATTAATCTATCTCTAAAAATCTACGAGTCATAGGACTTAGACTGGGAACTTTGGAAAGTTATTAAGGGCTGGGGCATATCTCAGGTGATGATGGGGTCATGGAGATCAAAGTCACTCAGTTATCACTCTTAATGAATACACAGAATGACTGCTACTTAATTGAAATTCTATTTGATGGAAGTATCATTCAATAGTTAATAGGATCATGGATTGGATTTGGGTGTGAGTTGGTGGGCAGGATATTGTTATAGTTTAGAATGGAGAAGGTAGAGCAGCAAAGGGGTGGGACATGAACTGAGGGACACTCAGAAGAGGCAGTGTCATGAAGCTGCAGTGTGTTGGTGGGGTGGGGAAGTCAGTAGTTTGGAAGGCCAGAAGTATTAAGAGTTAAAACCTGGAAACAGACTAGATCCCAATTGGAGAAAACTTGTGTGCAGACTGAGGAAGTCATTTAGAGTTTGCCTATAGTGATAACCAGGAGAATAAATGCCTTGTTGTGTATCTTATAAAGGTCCCTCTGACAGCTTCATCAAAGATAAAGATTTATGTGAGGGATGGGCCCTCAGGTAAGACTGTAGTGACTGAGGGTGAGGAAATGCTTGGGTGAGGAATTGGCACTGGCCATCCTTGGTGACTGCCATGAACAAAGTCAGGGTTGTTGGGATGATGGAGTTGACTATGGTAAGAAGGCAGTTAATTCCATTTGAGACATGTTTAATAAGAGAACAAAAGATTTTTTTTTACTTACTTTTATTTTTGAACAAAATATCAGCAAATCTGTGGTATAGTAGTAGAGTTAAGAAGAGACACGGGCCTCACAATAACATTAAGTCTTTGGGCACAGAGCAGTGCAGACACATCCCTTCTCAACCCTTGAAGCCGTTTTGTCTTGGAGCAGGATTGCTGTGAGACTGTAAGAGAGGCTATGAAGCAAGAATTAAAAACAGGAAATCAGTGTAGACAGGTAATCAGATCTATCAGAGAAAATGGAGGCGAGTTTGGGTCCCGGAAGTTAGAAAACAGCCTCTGAGGGATTGAAATGTTAATGACTTCAGAGCCTTTCCATCACCCTTACCAAGATAACCTGCCCCTGTTCCAATTGTTGCTAGAGTACCCTGTCCCATGAGTTGTCCCTACCTGTAGGAAGTTATAAAAGTTGTTAATTAATGCCTCCTGGGCTGCTTCCTTCCTTCCCTGATCACTCCACCTTGGCCCTTCCAGCCCACCTGCTTCTCACCTTTTGGCCATTGCACTGGCATTATCTGGACCTAGTCACATACATAGGAAGGAGAGAGATAATAAGGGAGAAGAAAGCAGGAGAACAAAGTCTAAAATGTATCAAAGAGGTAGGATGCTCTCACTTCTTGTGATACCAGGTCACCAGTTATGGGCCCTCTTCTCCCTCCTGAGAAAGTCTGTGTTACTATTTTAAAAATAAAATCTGTTTAATATGCTTGTTGGGCTGCTTCTCTAATGTTCAGATTTCAATATTTGAGGAAGCAGAGCTCATCACTGATAACTGGCGGTATCAGTATGATGAGAATGTCAAAAATGGCTTTCAAACCAGCTTGTGCAAATAGAAATAACTAATAAGCTTATAATTTTAATTGTTTTGTGCTGATGATTTTCTTCTTTTTGTCAAGAATTTAGTGAGTAGTAATTTAAATACCTAAGTTCCCTTTTGCTGTAACCCACCTTGTCCTAGTCAATTAGGGCTATTTTGACAAACTGACACTTACTCAGTGGCTCAATCAACAAACACTTAATTCTTGTTGTTTTGGAGGCCAGAAAGTCCAAGATCAAGGTCCAGTATCTCCCCTTAGGCATTGTTTTAGCTCCCTGTGTTAAACTGTAATATGAAACCATTAAATAGAAAGTCCCAGAAATAAAAAATTCATAAGCCTTAAATAACTTATATTACAGCATATTGTTATAATTATTCTATTTTCTTATTATTGCTATTAATATTACACCATGCCTATTTTATGAATTAAACTTTATCATAGGTGTGTACATATAGGGAAAAATAGTAAGCACAGGGTTGAGTATCAGCTTTGGTGTCAGGCATCTACGGGAAGACTTGGAACACTTCCCTATGGGAAGAGGGGTGCTCCATGTGTGGTGAGGCCAGTTTTCCTGTCTGTTTCTTGCTGTATCCTCACAAGGTAGAGAGGGGAAGCTCTAGTCTTTTCCTCTTGTGATAACTTTGGTCCAATCATGGGGGTCCACTTCAGGACATGGAAGGTTAATGCCCTCTGAGAGATTTGACCTCCACATAGCTAGCATCGCCTTGAGTACTGGGGCTTCAACAGAAGAATTTGGGGGGATACATAAACATGTAGTCCACAGTACTACCAAATGATTTAATTCTTAAAAGAATAATAAAAAAGACTCATGTCTAGTTTCACTTCTCCTTCTCAGGGCTTATTTCTGATGGCTTCTTCTTCCATGATTTTTCTCTCTCTCTGTTTATAGATATCCAGCAAATTTAAATAATGTATGTTTTTGTTAGATCTCTTCCACTAATGGAGGAGCTTTTCTTCCCAAAGATAAAGTAGCAAACAAATTACTTGTCCCACTTTTTTTTTTCTGATGTTGGGTCCTTATCCTTCTCTAATACCATACCCTCATTTCCTTTGAGCATTGAGCACAGGAGAAATTGTTCTCTTTGAACATAACATGGATCTTAGCAATTGAGATGGTGCTTTTGAGGTAGCTAGTTATTCATGCAAGTTTATAAATAAAATTCATTTTTATTGTGAACATATATTGCTAAATAAGAGTTTTGTTAAGGGGAATTATGTCTTTTGTTGACATTGTTATTCTATTGAACTCCTTATATTTTCAACTTATGTTTGGATGCAAGATTTTCCAATAATGAGATTATCATCATAATCCTCTGTTATCAGGCAAGGATCCTGATAGTACCTGAAGCCTTTGGAGAAGCCTTTGGCTTAGGATAGCATGTGACCACTGAAAAATGGCTGCCGCAGGCCCTCCCAAATCTGTTTCCTCTTCACTAGCTGGCACCTCTCATGTAAGTTACACCAGATTTAATTTGATTCAACAAATGTTTTAATGTTTTCGCAGATGTACTTAAATCTTTATTGACTATATCTATGTTGTAAAAATAATAGATATTCATCATAATGACTCAAAACATCATAAAATGTTGAAATCAAAGTAATGTCACATTTGTTCTATAGTTTCTGAGGTAGTAAAGTGGATTTTTTTATAAACAGTAGAGGATCTAATTCAATGGCTTATTTTACTTAAAGGTTACATCTAGTTCAGACTGAATGCCTCATATTTGACCTCTTTGGTAAACTGTACTTTAGTTATATGGGCTTACAGAGAGCATAACCTTATGTTAGATGGACAGAGGAAATTTTTCAGATTTATGGGAGGTACATGTGGTAATGAAATATTTAAAATGCAAATAGTGGAAATTCTTTTCTCTGCTCTTCGATGTGAATGTGTTCAAGTCTACTTGGCACAAGGAAGCCAAGTAGGAAATTATGTGTTTAAGGATGGCAAACTACCCAGTCACCTGGAACATCATATCACTTACCTATGCAGAAGAGAAATTGAAAATGCCCTGAATAAAGACAAGCAGAACAGTAATGTGCCAACCCAACTCATCAAAGAAAGAAATGGAAAAATTGTGAGGTTGTCAAATTTTATATCAAGACAATAATGCTTCACAATACACATATACATTTTTTTAAGTATAGAAAGAGATAATTTTACCTGCTTGAAGAAACAGAGGAGCAAATTGTAATGCAATGACAGTTTTATATTAGATAATGGGATGCCTATCTTTGGAATTAAGTTAATCATTTGTAAAGTTAGGATCAACTTTATTAATTATGACCAGTTAGTTAATCAGATTAGTCTTTCAGCAATAACTTTTAGAATTTGAAGTCTTCTTCCAAGAAACATAGAAACTCTTTTTTTTTTCCCCTCAGAAAGTTTACTCGTAGGCTCAAAAAAATTAAAAAGGTGACTTTCTATCAAGAATGCAAGGCTGATGTTTTTCACAAGATGAAGACTTGTGCCTTTAAGGAGGCTGATTCATAGTGGGATAAGGAGGGGGAGCATTGGAGGAATAGACAGATAGGGCAGAATGGTGGGAAGGGAAGGGAGGAGGCATAGGGTTAGAAATGATGGTGGAATGTGATGGACATTATCATCCAAAGTACATGTATGAAGACAAAAATTGGTGAAAATATACTTTGTATGCAACTAGAGATATGAAAAATTGTGCTCTATATGTGTAATAAGAATTGTAATATACTTTTATGTAAGATATGTAAAAAGACATATTTGATACAACATATTGTCATATATAAATAAAAAAATAATTAAAAACAAACAACTCCTTGATTCTATCATGTGGGAGTCTCAATAAGAAGCCCATACACAGGTGTGGTAACATGTTCCTTGTCTTCTAGGTTCTCAGGACTAACCAACCTGATCAGTGTGAGCACCTCAGGCTTCACAGCTCCTGTTTGGATTCTCTAGTTTTTCAAAATCCTACCTACCTGAATTGGATGGCATGCCTCAAATTCATTCATTTTTCTGGGATGATTCAGGCTTAATTCCTGAACTTTTATCTTAACTACCTGAAATGTTCTACTGCCCCATCTGCCATCCTGCTGTCAGCTGGTCTTTAACAGGCTTACAGATCCTGAAACAGTAGTAGCCTATGTGACTTCTGAATGAATAATTGAGAAAAAGGCTTATTGTCAACATTCAAAGTAAGTACAAATTAAATAACAACAAATACCACTTTGCAGACATAATAAAAATATGGCATTTATTATGAAAGTAGTGAAGTTGATAATATGATTTATTACTGTTGAGAATGTATATTTATAAAATTTGTGGGGGAACTGATATATCCTTTAAAATTTCCAAGCCATTAATCTATTAATTTCACTTTCAAAGAAAATGTTGGAGATATGCCCTGGTATTAAAATATGAGGATATTTGTCATAGGTTTTTTTTATAATACTCAAAATTGAATATTTATGATTATAAATGGATGTTCAATGAAATAGATTAAATACACTGGTACAGCCACATAGGATACTAATACTACCAATAGGATACTAAACAGCTATTTGATAGTTTTGAATATGTAATTATTATGGAATATAATAGCTTTAATAGTGTTGGGATTGACTATGTGACTCTTAAATAAGAGGCTGGGCAAACTTCAAAGGCTCTGTCTCTGCTTATTGATCCATTTTACAAAATTTTTATAATGAAAGTTTTTAAAATAATCATGTTTAAAAAAGAAAGTACACCTATATCTGTGGGCACTATGTAATGAATAGAAGATTCTGAGACTTGATGCCAAATCTTTATGGCAAAAGTTATTTTTAACTACAAAATTTTTACAAAGTTCATGCAAAAATTTAGATAGTCTTACAACAGAAGGGAAAAGTTATACGTCTTATAATACAAAAGTAATAACATTTATTTCAGAGTCATTTTAAGAGAAAGAAGATAAAATTAATATGATTTCCTAAATGATTTTTGCAGATTTTAAAAAATTTTGCTGGTCATTTTATCTTAATAATAACCCTCAGACTTTAACTCATAGGTACATAAAAGACATATTTGATACAACATTTGGTTGGAATTGATCTACACAGATGTCTGAATAAATCTTCAAAAATCTGTGGTGGCAACAAGAATGCTGAGCACAGACTCCTCGACACATGTGACCTACTCATGCTGGAGTTGTTTGAAGTGTCTCTTTGCTCCAGCTTAGCTGTTCCAAGTGGTTTTGTCTTTGTGGTTTCTCAATTTCTTCCTTCTAGATATACTTATATCTAATGACATAGACACTTACTTGTTTCAGTTAAAAGTCACTTAAAAATATTTCAAAAGGCAAATATTTACTTTATTTCCAAGTCATATTATGAGGTAAATAATGTCTGTTTTATTTCAAGATACGAATTATGTTCACAACAATAAAATATCATCTTTATGATGCATTACTAAGTTGCACGAATATCTGAATTATGAATCCTTGAAAGTGGAGAATATATATTTTCTGTTAACTATGATCACTTGCTTAAAATATAGAGATTAATAAATATTCGTTATGAGTAACATCACAGAGTGTACAAAATCAGTGTGATTAGTGGAGGTGGCAAGAAAATTTTGTACCCTTAATTCTTCCATTCATACCATTCCACATCAACTTGCTGTTATTAATAAAATTTTGCCTTTTATTTCTGTCAAAATTCTTGTTGAGTCTTTAAGTCCTATTCATTTCAAAACCTCAATCAAGACTGACTTTCATTAGTTTCTTCCCAAATTCTCCTCCTTTGGGATGAGTTTCTACGACCTTATGAGGCTCTTCTTCATGTTGATTGGAAATGCTATTTGATGTACTTTCATTGTTTTAATGACATACACATGAATTCTTATTTTATTTTATTTATCTTTTTGTAAATTAAAAAAAAAATTCACAGTTATTATCACAGTTCTGTTGGTCAAGTCCAGGCCTGGCTTACAGGGTTCTCTGTTTCATGGTCTCACCAGCTTGTGACCAAGGTTGGGGCTGTATTCTCATCACAAAGTTTGACTGGAGAGGGTCCACATTGGGGCTCACTCAGTTATTGGCAGAATTTGCTTCCTTGAAGTCAAAGGACTGAGGTCCTCAGGTCCTATAATCACCTGCAGCTGTTTGCCCCCACAGGTTCCCTCTGCAGGCAGCTCACAGCATAAATGCTTACCTCTCCAAAGCCAGTGGTAGAGAGGACTGCTAGCAAGACAGAGTTTCATAAAAGTAGATACAATATGAATCTTTAAAGACAGAGGAAGAAGTACAAATGATAGAGAAACTAGGAGAGCAATTTATTGATCAAGTTATTTATTTGCAGAGAGGCACACTCTGCAAAATGTCACTTATTCAACCATTTTTTTTTTCAAGTGGACATGTTGAGCTTATAACCATAACTTATTATGTAAGTAAGCATTAAAATTGTGAAGCATTAAAAGACATCTTCAAACAGCACCTGTGTTTCATGAGTTTTCTTGCCAAGGAATAGACAGTACCAGTCATGGCCTTATCTACCCTGAGTTTCCTCCAGAAATACAAAAATGTTCCTGTTTCTGCCTCAGGCCCATGATAACACTTACTTTATTCATAGCCTAGCATGTGCTTGTGTGCTATCACATTGTCATGGAAAGGACAGAAATGACATGAGATATTCTGGGAATCATGATTTTTCTGTGAGACTTAATCAAAACGCAACTTTTAGTTGAAAACCTGAAGATTATTGAATAAATTCTAAATTAACAAAATGTTATTTAAGAAAGTTCAGTACATCAGGTGTGCTATTTTCTTTCTTTGTAAACTACCCCTTTGTATTCACAATCGAGAAAATTATGTGTGTGTGTGTGTGTATATATATATATATATATATATATATATATATATATATAGAGAGAGAGAGAGAGAGAGAGAGAGAGAGAGAGAGAGAGAGAAACCATATCTTATTTTTTTAAGTATTTTTTTTAGTTGTAGTTGGACACAATACCTTAATTTTATTTATTAATTTTTATGTGGTGTTAAGGATCAAACCCAGGGCCTTACGTGTACTAGGCAAGCGCTCTACTGCTGAGCTACCACACCCCCACATCTTCTTATGATTAACATATTTAGAAATATTCAAGAAAGACCAAAGTTGAGATTTCTTCCCATAACACCTTCATTTTGTTTCTATGGTTTGGGATAATGTGCCTAATTGTTTATTTTTAACCTAGATTTGAAAAACATATATAAACAAATCAGAAAATAATTTGTTTTCTATTCCTTTTCTAAAAGCAGCACTCAATAAAATTTGATTCAATGTTTGAGCCTTTAACAGTTTACATCCAAGAAATTTGCTGCAAGCCAACAGCCTCTTCCCATGCATGTGTCAATATAGCAGCTTTTGCTGTATCCTTGAGTGAAGATCCAGATCTTTGAGAACCATGACAGTGACACCAGTCCACTCCACAGCAGACCTGCTTCTCAAGGTTTCCAGAACCATCCAGCAAAGTCTTTCAGCTTCCAAAGAACCATACAGAAATTTCGGCTGACCCATGGGGATTGGTGTTTTATGCCTTTGCTAAAATTTGGTAGGTTATTTAAGCCTTGTCATTAGAAAGAAAGTTTCCTGAAATAAACTAGTCTAAATGGAAGTTAATACTGGAGGCCATTCATTTAAAAAAAAAAAAAAAGGACCTCTGAAGTCTTATTATGGTAGAAAACAACTCTCTTTTCATGCTATTAATGGAAGAATTACCTACCATGGAGAACTGCAGTTACCTTGAGAAAAAAATCTTAATGGACACTGTCAGAAAACACTGTGTATGTGGTGTCTTGATGAGAGTCTGAAGCCATATTTAAAGATAGGTAGTTAGGTTAGCTATGTAAATCAGATGTGATATGGAGTCTAATAGAGAAAAATGGAGTCAAGTCTAATAAAGAAAATGGAGTACTGTCTGAGTTCCAGAAATCAGAAACTACACATGGGATACGAAATGCTAATGTCCCCAAGGCCTGGGCCCATTCTAAAGAACTGTTAATGAAGCAGCTCCCAACAAATAGGGAGGTGCTAATCAAATCACCTTAGGCCCTTATGGCCTGATCACTCCTCCCTTCTCATGGGCTCACCTGTTTTCCACCTTTTAGCCTTCCCACCTGCCTCTCCCAGCATATACAGGATAAAGGGAAATAAGCAAAATAAAGGACAGGAATGTAGGAGGACAAAAGAAGACCTTAGATATAAAAGGGATGAGACCTCCCCATCCCACCTCTTTTCTGCTATACCATAAGAAAGGCTTTTACTTTCCACTCTCCACTTGCCTTGGCAGCCAGGTGCTTCTCTGATGTTATACTTCAGCATTCAGGAAGCAAGGGCCCCTCAAGGTAACTGGCCCCATCACGTTGGGCTTTTCACGAAATCATCTGTTCTGGTATGCTATATTAGAATGGAGGCAATTTTTTTTCCCAAGATCAATTGGTGTCTCATAATTTACATAATAAAAGAGTAAAAATAAGTCAATAAAATTCTCTTCCCTGACAAATAGTTTATAAGTCATGACAAAAAATGATTTTTTATTTAATTATTAATTATTTAATTGATAATCTAAAAGCTGCTTAAATGATTCATCAATGCAAATGTGTCATGAACACTATGGGAAGGTTTTTTGTCTTAATAAGAAAAATATAATATTTGAAAAATTCTCTTACATAGTGATTGTGTGCTAGTATATTTGTGAAAATAAGTACAGAGATATTTGATAGATGAAGGGAATTGCTGTTGAAGAAAATTAAGATATTTGAAAAACCTCTTTTTTTCTAGGTATTATCTCTCTGTCTTTTCCTTCTCCTATTGGCCCATACCTCTATCCTTTGCCCAGTGGCAGCCTGTGGTGAGCTGATTGTGACAGAGCCAGAAAGAGCTCTGAGCTTTCTAAGATTTTACATGTGAAGCAAAAAGACACCTCAAAAGACTCCTTGAGGGGCTGGCTGCATGATTTTTAGGCCCATCCTAAAACAAAAATTCAATCTATTGTTAAAAGTTATTAAATATTACAAGAGGCAACAGCAGAACATTAAGCCAAACAGGAAGCTCTTCTAAGTGCTTCTTAGTGATGGGGCAGATCAATCCCAAGGTGGCTAGGCCTGGCTGCTTATTCTGGAGACCTCTTCACTATCCCTTTCCACCCTTCTCAAAGCCACTGAGAAATCTCTGTTCTCTCATTTGCTGTAGATGCGCAGTCTGGCTGGGCACAATTCAGGAGCCACTTGTCAAAAGAAAGGAACTTTATTTTTAGAACCGCACACGCCAAACAAAACAGCTCCTCAGGAAAAACCTTCAGAGCCCAACTGCCACCACCGGCTTCCCACAAGCCTCTCCACCTCCCCCACTCCTCCTGCTCTTGAGGCAGATTGGCTGGGTCGTGTGGACAGAGCCAAAAAAGTCCCCCAATGAGCAGCTCCGTGGTCTGAAAGGGCGGGGAAACATCCCAATGAGCATCATCACAGAGGAGCCAATCAGTTGGCAGCTAGAAGTTTGCTGGGGCCACTGTGAGCCAATCATCAACTGGCAGCTGGAAGTTTGCTGGGGCCCCTTCGGCTGTGGCTGTCAACAGTAGACTTTGAGTAACTGTCTTTCCTCCCTCATCAATAGTTTACATTCTTTTTGATCCATGAGCTGCCTCTAAATTGTCCAGTGGTGTCAAAAACCAAAGGTGTCTTTCTTGACAACTACTTCCAAGATTTTTTTTTTTTTTTTTTTGAGTACTGGAGATTGAACTCTGGGGCGCATTACCACTGAGTGACATCCCAACCCTTTTTATTTTGAGAAAGGTTTGGGCCTCTCCAAGTTGCTCATATTGGCCACACACTTGTGATTCTCCTGCCTCGGCCTCATGAATCACTGAGATTACAGGTGTGTACCACTGTGTTCGGCTCCAAGATATCTTTTATTTAATCATCTTTTTGGTTTTCCTTCTCCAGTTGCTTTCCTGCTACTTTGGCTTATGTGGCTTGGTTCTAATTATCATGATCTTTGACCTGGCCTCAATTCTCTTCATGTTCCCAGGATTGTCAAAAGTTCTGTGGGTACATGGGGGGAGTTATTCATATATGGTTTTAAGATTAAATAGCTGCACCTTCATTACCAGAATTTTATTGTGTTTATGTTCTTCTTCCTGCACTCTCAGATTTTAGAGAGATCTAAAAACCAAATATGCATTCTTTATTTATGGATGTGTTTTATCATTAAAATTATGACCTCATGTCTACCTTTGTGAATTGAACTACATAATACTTAAAGGACACTATAGCACTCTTTAATCATCATTGGAAACTTTTAAGAAAACCCTAAGCCTTTGACTTTCTTTTTATTGTACTACTTGGCCTTATTTGGATCTTCTAACTCTATGTATTAACAGACAACCTTCAAAAAGGAGGAAGAGGAGAGCCTAACAGAAGGAAGAGGAAAAACATATTTTAAATGAGTACCTTTGAGACTAAAGGCATTTTTGAGATCAAAGTGTACTTCTGCCTCTTGAGCACACAAACAAGTAATTCCAAACAAAGAAATACAACCCCTCCTCCTACAAAAAAAAAAATCAAGATATTTTCAATATGAATCCTCCTAGGAGATGTGTCTTATCTTCCTGACATTAGTGCAAGGACCTGAGCCAGAGCATGGAGTGAGAACCTCTATTTCCTCCTACCTTTGTTTCTATAAATAGTTCTACATTTCTACTGTAGTTTCTGACTTCCAATAACCCAATAAGTTAAGGTAGGTAGTTAGGCCACTTTTTATTATCAAGGAAACTGAGAATTATGTGACTTAGCTGATAAAGTCATAAAATGAAATTGGAATAATTTGATGAGAATTCAAAATTCTCAAATACCCAATAAAGAATATTGCCGTAGTTTGTTAATATCATCCAAATATCTGTCCCTGTGGTCACCATTCATGCTACTTCTGTTATTTCTAGATTTGTCTTCACCTGGGTCTTCAATCTTTATCTTTCCCTACTCACAGTCTTTTACATAGCAATTTCTCAGTTTTTACTAGTGCAATATTTGGGAAGAACTTTCCTCTCAAGTATTTTAGGTTATTTGATATTATTTTGGTAAAAAGGCAATATAGCATGCTAAAAATCAATGACTACAATTTTTAGCCACAATGGTGTAGTTTCTACGTGTGGCTTGGCGCCACATATGCCCTCTCCAAATTGGGTGGGACAATTATTTGCTCTGAGCTATTTTATTAGCATTAAATATCACCCTGCACTTTAAGATGTTAAGATTGTACAATTGCTTAGTTACTTGCTTTTTTCATTGCTTTCCATTTAAGCCAATGACTAAATGAACAATTAGGACTTGGGTTGAGTGAGAGATGTGTTTTATTTGGCATGGGCCCTAATGATCAGATAATGAACAGCTTCATTCCTATCAGGAGGATATTCTAAAGGATGGTTTCACTTCTTAATGCTGACCCTCACTCAGAGGCAGGCTGCTCTAATCATGATAGTTAATGACCAATAAGTGCCCATTTGTCACATTTTCATTCTTTATTCCAGTCCTCAGTCAACCTCTAACATAAAGGATTCAAACTATGATGAAATGCCTTAACAGGTAATGATGAGAGAGATGATGAGAATTTTTAGGGCAGGGTTCATGCTCCATATGTTCTCTGTAGTAATCATGTTGAAAAATAGGAGTTTGGTTCTGAGGCACCACACAATTTGATTCACTGGACATTTATTGACTACCCTATCTGTAACTCATAGGAGTGGAAAGAGAAATGAATACCCAGGCACAAATCTCTACCTCTAAAAATCTTATTCTGTGGTGGAAGTCAAGAAACAGTTTAAGAAAAACTTTGTTACTAAATTTGTTAACTGAAATAGTATATATGCAAAGGGAATATTAAAAGTCTTCAAAAGTCACAGAGATTTTTAAATAGTTTCTTATGTACCCTTGGCTTGTGCATATTTGACATTGAATATAAACATAACCCAACACTTGAAAAGTTCACAGTTAAATTGTGGGAGTTCATTAACTACATGATTAAAGCTGATTTGTTATGTTTAAATTTCCATAATCCATTTATAAGGTTTATCCATTTAAAATCTCTAAATTAGCAGTTTTCTCTGCTTCTATTATTCAGGTCATTGCACCTTAGATAAGCTAAATGTTTAAGTGTTCCCTGTAAAGAAGGCAAACAAAATTTAAATATCTGATACAGGAAGGTCAAAGCAAGGAAAGTAATCATCAGAGATCAGAATATAGGCTTCTAGTACTAGAAGCTAAAATTCTAGAAATTATACTCTAAACTTTCTCTAAATTAAATCGTTTTATAAATTATTACAAAATTTGTTAAGAAATGAAGAATTTTTAAATAAAATATTATTATATCACCTTTTATTTGTAATTGACATGCCACATAATCTATATTTATTCTTAAGATGTTTTATTCAAATAATGTTTTAAACAAACATAACCTTATTTTAATTCCTATGTTACTGAATATGCTATATGTCAAAGGAATCTCAAATGACCTCAGTCTTACACATTACAATTTCTGTTTAGAATTAGAATCTTTACTGAGAGGTGGCTGGAATGGGAGATTGTTACGTTAAATGAAATTTAGCCAGACCCAGAAAGACAAGTATCCCATGTTTTCTCTCATATGTGAAATCTAGAAAAAAATAAACAGGGGCATTTGAAGGAAGGGGAAGGGACCCAAGGAAGGGGCAAGGGGAAAAGTGGGAAATAAGAAGATTGGATAAATCAAAGTAATTTATATGCACATATAAAGTTGTCATGATGAATCCCGTATTTTGTATAATTAATATGCCCTAATAATTACAAAATTTTTAGTTTTCAAGGGAATGGTTTTCAAGATTTTACTCTTTCAGTTGTAATTCTATATGTTGGCAAAGAAGGAAAGAGGAAATAAAAACTGGATAAGTATAAGTGCAAATCAAAATTACTGTGATGAAACTCAAAACATGATTTGTAACTAAATATTAATTTCTCTGAAAAGAGTTTCAGCAATTAGAAGATAAAAAACAATAGTCTATAACTTATAAGGATTCTTTGAAGACCTATTCATTCACTTAGTTCCTACTGTGGGTGTCAATGATATAAATGTCCTCCTCAAGAAGCATAAACTCAACTGGCACAACTGAACGCCAACATGAAGAGCTACAATGGCTGATAGAACATAAAAGCCAGAAGAAGCAATATGAATGTTGGGAGGTGGCAGTCCTTCCCATTGGTGGGGTGGTAAATGAGTTAAGTCGACCCACACACCGCAGGTCAAATGGCATTACACTGGGTGAGGCTCTGTAAGGATGCTTCCAGTGTAAGGCGGCATGAAGCCTCCACTGTAAGGCGGCATGAAGCCTCCACTGTTGGAGTGAAGATCATAATAAAAGCTCTGCTAGACTGAGGTACCGAAGAGCAGGAGCTGAACAGTGTTGGGAAGTACACAAGAGCTTGAGTACGGAAGGGTCTTCACAGCAGGCTAAATTCTATTTTATTCAACTCTGTTCTGTGAATGTACTTCAAGCAAATTTCTCTTACTGCTGCACGAAAATCTGAGATTATAAAGAAAATCAAGGCAACAAGGTCTTGATCCTCAAGAAGTTCACTTTGTAGATGTTGTTGATATCAAAGATGTCAGAAGTAGAGTAGGATCAACAGATTATTAGAGTTGGAGAAGATCTGAGCTATGATTTGGAAGTAGTAATTTAAAGGTGATGAATCAAAATGGAGAATATTTGGGCAATATATCCTCATATGTCAGAAAAATTTATTTTATTCAGTTCTGGAAAAGACCTCTCTTTTAAGAATAAAGGAAACATACCAAATTATGTTTGCAGGCTGGTAGGAAAATCCAACAGAAGTGGAAGAAACTTTTATTTTTTTCTTTAGAAATCCCAAGTTCATGTTCTAATACCATTTAAGTGAAGGTACTTCTGACACGGAGCAGTCACTAGAATGATTTATTTCTTTAATATGCACAACTGCATTCACTAATGAGGGCAGAGGCATGTTGCCAGATCGTGGAAACGCCAGTGTTCCTGCCCTCTCTGGAGATGATTTCTGCAGCTTGAGATCACAGCAAGGGAAAATGAGTGACACTGATGGCTTGATGGAGGGCAGTGACAGTGATGGAGGAGAAGGGGAAAAGAGAGAGGTTACGCTAAAATTGAAGAATGGAATAATTCATTCTTAATTTCAGAGTGAGGAACTAAGGCACACTTAAAGACTAACTGATTGTGCTAGAATTCTGTTGCTGAATTGTGACAGCGATTTAATTTTTCAGCATATGGAGCCAAAATTCTCGTATAATTCCCTGAAGTCCACAACCATTTAACCCCTTCTTCCTGAGGACATATTTGTCCTGTGAACATGAACACATCTCCCCTTGAGAAAATTCACCATGTTGCAAAAGTGAAAGCTTTTTTGCAGATATACTTGTCATTCTTCTAATTAGTTGATTTTGATTCAATCAAAAGGGAAGTGATGCTGGGTGAGCCCCACTTAATCACAAAGCCCATTAAGTAAAGGTCTGAAAGTCAGAAATGCTCTCTGTTGCTGATTTTGAAGAAGCAAGCTGACACAAGTCAAGGTTTGCAAAGAAAAAAATTTTTGCCAGTAACAACATGAGCTTGGGAAAGAAGGCCATGTTTCAGGAGACTGCAGCTCTGGCCGACACCTTCACCTCTGCCTTGTCAGACTTGGCTGAGGACCTCACTAAATTGGATCCACACCCCAATCTATAGAAACTGTGCCATAGTAAGTGGCTGTTGTTTTAAGTTGCTTTTAAAAATAGTTTGTTATGGTATGATAAGAAACAAACATGCTTCTTGGATAATCATTTGAGGACAGGGAAGAGAGGAATATATATACAGAAGTACTTAACATTAAAAAAAATAATGAATAAGCCGGGCACAGTGGCACATGCCTGTAACCCCATCAGCTGGGGAGGCTGAGGCAGGAGGATTCTGAATTCAAAGCTAGCCTCAACAACTTAGCAAGGCCCTAAGCAGACCAGTGAGACTCTGTCTCTAAATTTAAAAAAAAATACAAAAAGTGGTGGTGATGTTGTTCAGTGGTTAAGCACCCCAGGGTTCAATTCTTGTTACCAAAAAAAAAAAAAAAGAATGAATATCCATTAAAGTGCTCAATGGATTAGTCCACCTAAATGTTTCAAGCTGGTAGAAAGCCTTCTCCTATATTTTGGCTCTTATCCTTAAGAGTTAGATGTGGTTTAGGATGGAGGAGAACATCAAATGGCTATGTAATATTGGTAGGGGAAAAATATGCTTCTTTTTATCTCACTTAACTCTCACTGGGAAATTATTATTGGTTTTCCAAGGAAAATATAAATGGGCTATTTTGAATTGAATATATAAATTGACATCAATTTTGAAGTATAAATATACTACTTATTCTCTCTCTTTTTCTGCCTGGAAAATGTTTTCTATATATTGCACTGAGGAATATGTCAGAGAACTGAATCAAGCATCCACATGTCATAAAATTGTTACTTTTCTAGAAGTAAAGTATCTGAGTTCTGCCCTGCTCCATCCTGACTTTCCTGCTGGAATCCTGATTGTGGAAATAAATTCTTGGAAAAGATGAGGAAACTATCAGTAACACTGTGATCAGAGTAATACTGAGAAAACAATCTTTAGAAATGAGGAGAAAAGAAGGCTGTTTGTAACAAAAAAAAATAGTATGTGGAGCTAGATCATAAGAAGTGGTTCAGTGTAGCAGAGAAAAAACTTGTTTGTCTCATAAACATGTCATTAGAGGGTGTGCTTGGAAGCCTGCTACTTTCACCCCTTGATTTTGGAGGCTGGATCTGAAGACCATTGCCTCATTGCACTTTTAAGGCATGCAAATTAGAGAGGAATGGAATCATTAAATGTCAGGATTAGAGGCTAAGAGGAGGAAAAAGGATCCAAGTGAGGAGAGCAGAGGAGCAAGAAGAGAAAGAAAGAAAAAAAAAAAAAAGAGGGACCAAGAGAGAGCAAATGCCCTAATGCTCTTCCTGAAAGAGAATGGTTTCCATCAGTTCACTGAAGACAAAACAATAAGTAATATTATTGACATTGTTCTTTAGAATCTATTTGTGTATGTAATGTATTATTTTGGAAATCTTGATAACAACTGTATTTTTAATTATTTTAAGCATTAGGGGTTTACATAAAAGATGTCACTTTTCTGCTCATTAGTATTCTAAAAGCATTGAAATGTGTAAATCAGTAAACAGGGTTTCAAATATTTTATTATTAAACTAAAGAATATTTTATCCACACATATGAACAAATATAATTCTACAGCGTTTTCTGTCAGTTTCCTACAAATAGTACACACTTCATCATTTTGAACAAAATTCTAAAAGTTCACAATAGTTCTGTCTACCTTGCTAATAATTTATATGCCTGTCTTAGTCCATTTGTGCTAGTACAAGAGAATACCTTAAATCAAACAATTGAAAAACAACAGAAATTTATTCCTCACAATTGTGGAGTTGAGGGTCCCAAGTCAAAGCCTAGCCGGTTTGTTGTCTGCTGAAGGCTGCTGTCTACCTCCTGGAACACTGTATCCTCTGCAGGGGAGGAGCACATCGTGGAGTCCTGACATGGAAGAAGGCGGAAGGACCCAAACTGCCTGAAGCCTCTTTTATAAGAACCTTCTTAATCTCACTTACTAGGGAGGGGTCTTAAAGGCCACACTTCTTAAAGCTATCATATTGGTAACACTTGAATTTTGGAAGGAAGGTTTTCAAACCATAGCAATGTCTCACACTCATATCACCCTCAATCTTCCAGACTCATCACCTCTGAGCTTCATATATGAGCAGTTCATGGTGTGAGACTACATCCAGTACCTCTTTTGGGACAGTGATATCAGATTTCTGTGGGACACTGAAGCTGAAGTTACCTTCTTACTTGCTTACATTAGGGATTGGGATGGCTCCCACCCAATGCTTTCAGTTTGCCTATGGGGATATTCACTTATTAAAAAGTGGAACAAAGAAGTTATGAAGCAAAACAAAGAAGGAAAATTATATCAATTCCATGAGCCCACAGTGAGAGATTTTCATTTTATTCTGCACTGTTCTTGCCTGAATAATATCTAATTCATGCTTATATGGAATTAAAGTTCACAGATCATTTTTACTGGGATAATAGGTTACTATACATACATATATATGTATAATATATAAAAGTATGAATTTTCATATTCAGTTAACTTTATTCTTCTTAAAACTTTTTAATTCTCTTCGTTGATCTTCCTCTTCTACCAAAGTTGATCAATTATGGCTTTTGGGCTATTCTAAATTTCATTAATAATGTAATCTTACTTTCCATTCTAACTAACCAAAAGCAAAAGATATTTCTACCACATTACTTTGTAATGAAGAAACACAATTCTTTGTCTTTTTTCTCAATTGTTTTTATGTAAAAAAATATTGTCTTTAATTGTATGAATGCTCATTCATCAATGTATTCTGCAAAGATAAGCAGATACAAGTAGTTCCAATATAGCAAGATCAGTTGTCTAAGTGATACTGAGTTCTGTAGGCAAGTGAGGATGAAACAGTTTGCTGAATTTGAAGTTGGAAACCTGTGCCAGGCCTCTGGTGACAGGAAGCTCATTATGACTTCTTTGCTTAAATATGTTTTTAAAAATGTCTTTATTCTTATCTAAACTGGTTTCCTGTGCAGAGTCATGGGCTGCACTTATTATCAACTTTTCTTCCAAAATTTTAAAGTGTAATTTTTTTTTTATAATTTGGCATTTTATTTATTTATTTAGTAGAGCTTTATGGTTATACATACTAGTTGGGTTCATCCCGACAAGCTCATGTATGCACGAAAATCCATCAATTTTTCATGCCTCCATGCTCGCTCCACTCCCTGCACTTTCCCTGCAGCTTCATCATGTAAAAATCATAACTCTTAGATCATGGTTTTTCAGGAAATCCCTATTTAGGCAAATATTTCTAAGACATCACTTCTTTACGGAGAAACACCAGAATAGGGTGTGTATACACCTGCATCTACTACTCTTAAGTTTGCTGGACTCCAGTCAGCCTTGTGGTTTTTACTTTAAAAGATATTTTTAAAGAGGAAGAGTTTACCTCACAATTCCTAGGAGAGTATTGATTTGGAATTTTGAACAGTGTGAAGTCTCTCTTAAAGCTGTTAAGATTTCAGGAAGATGAATGATCGCTGAAATAATTGAATGTAAATATAAGAGGGACAAATGTAAATACTGAACTTGAGTTCAAAATGTCAAGCATAAATATAAATATAAATAGGGCAACACCTGACTTGATAGTAGATATTTATTAGTATTGACTAATAATAACCTTTTTCTGCTTCTTGTTCTGCTTTATTCAGGTCAGTCAACATAAATAATTCTCAAAAATAATAAGGGATATATAATGTATACATATTTCTTGTTATCTATATATTATATACACACACATATATATGTGTGTGTATATATATATTAACCTCAAACTCCTTGATTATCTAGGTATATTTATTCTGGGTTTTTTAAATATGAAATGGCCAATATGGAGAAGGAGGCCATAAAAACTGGATAAAAATAAGAACTTCAGATTTGAATCAAAGAGTAATTATGGTTTATATGCATTATAGATTCTGTTTGTTTATGGGGAATAAAAAGATGATGATATATCAGTAGTTACTCAGCTTTGTTTTTACATTTTACTTGCAAGTTTACATTTTCACATTTTATGAGCAAGATCCATTGTAATTTTGAATACATCAGGTATTTGCATATGACATAATTGTAAGTATAATTTATGCAATTCCATCTTTCATAAGAATCAAATTCAGAAAAGTACAATATGCTTTAGACATGAGAACACATTTTTATTTATTTTTTTTAAAAAGAGTTTTAGTTTTTTTTATTATTGATTTGTTTCTTTTGAGTATATTAAACTAAATTGATTTTGCTGAAAGTTAACCTCATTGTTCAAATCTTTTACATTGTACAAATAGGCACAATATAAGTTAAAAAGTCACATGAAACTTCAGACAAAAAAACATGCTAACAAATGTACATTATTAAATTTTTGAGCACAGCTAAAATTCCATAATTTATTAATGGAAAACATGACAGGAATGCTGATTTTATGGAGCAATAACATTTTTTATTTGAAAGTTCTAGTGTATTTTTGTGTGTGTGAGTGCGCAGGGGACAGGGGAGTAGAAAAAATGAAGACTTTTTCTAGAACATATATAAGTTAGAAATAACTTTTTGATTAAATGGATATATATATATATATATATATATATATATATATATATATATTCAGGGCAGATTAAAGTTCTAGGGTGGGCATATTTTAGACAATATAATATCAATTAAAAAGTGTCTACTGAGTATAAAATGTAAACAAAACATTTTTGTAAAACTTTCTCACTAGTACTTATGGAAACTAAACTATTTCATAATCTTTGCTTCAATGTTTATGATTACTTCAGTGTGGCTTCCTGAATGGACAAATTTTGATCTTTCTATTAATTTATCATGTGTTTCAGAAAAGGCATACCTGTTTCTCTTGCATACTACTATAGACTGAGACGGGAGACGAATAAGTGCCCCCTTTTCTATCTAGTTGTGTCACAGCTCGGTAATCTTTTCATGATGATCTTTTGAAGCTGGGCAAATGCTCAATAATTAAAAGAATATTTCATTTTAAATCATAAATCAAGGATGTTAGTGGAGGAAAAATTTCAGGAAAGGAAGCAGGCAAAGTACCACTATGACAGAGGTGTAGGAGATTCTATGGCAGGCACAATGGGCCCCACCCATCAACCACTGGACAAGGCAGATTTTGCTCAATGACAAGATCTCTGACAACAGAAAAGTAAAATCTAACTACTTAGTACAAATCATGCTGAGGTTACAGTGAAGAGCATAATGGTCCTCATGGAGCTTTCAGTTTAGAGAAGGCAGCTGATTAAATGTGTGGTAGTGTCTTCCATGACCTGGAGAGCACTGAAACTGCAGAGCATAGCACCTGCTGTGCTGGAGGTGGAGTTACCTAGGGAAGCTCTCTAGGGAAATCTTTAGTGCTCAGCAGGGGGCTGAAGTTGGTGCCAGGAAAGGACATAATCTCCAGGAGGTAATGAATGTTTCCCCCCAAAAACTTAAAGTGGGATAATTTTAGAATTCTCTTTTATTCTATTTATATCATTTTGGTCCACATTTAATATAAATTTTATTATGTGTTGTCTTCCCCTGCCTCTCAAATTTCAGTTTTCTTCTTTGTAAAATAAACTCCTGAATATAGCTTTCAGTGTTCTCCACAATCTGACAGTAACACATACATCTTCAAACTCAATTAAAAGGAAGTACCCTCGAGACATGACATTTGAGTTGTCTTGTATGTGTACTTTGGTCTCCACCTCTCTTTGTCTGCAAAAGTAATTAAAGACATAAGTTCTTTGATTCCACACCTTAGGAAACTTTCCAGAATTAAATATATATTTTGTCTTTAATGTTAATTTGGTACTCTATATTACATTTTTCTGAGAAGATTTAACTGACAGAAAATATTAGAATTACAGAAATATTAACTTGAGAAAAATCATAACTGCTTTAAAAAAGTGAATAAAGATATCTCATGTGCCACAATTACATTTCTAACTCATATTTATTAAGATACTACAAAATATAAAAATATATTTTAACTTCATTCTGCCTCAAACATTGACTAACTCACTTTGAAGAATGCAATGTGTATATTTAGTAGTATGAAAGTTTTATAACATTTCTGGTTCAAAACTATAAATCATGCCTCACGATATTTTTCTGTGCATTTATTTTTGGCTCCACAACAAGATTTTAATAATACCACTAAATTCAGGATTTTTTTCTTTCCCTTCCTCCCTTCTCTATCATCTTACCATTTTCCTTTTCTCCCCATCTTTGCACCCATTCTTTCCTTCCTCTCTGTTTCTTCTCTGTAGACGTACTAAAATATACACTCATTTTGTGAATGCTTGGATGCAAGAAAGTTGGTTTAAATTAAGGAGTCTAGAGAAAAGAACCACAAGGGTATGTCAAGAAACCAAAGGGAGAACATATAGCTAGATTTTATGAGCTACTAGAATTAGGCACTGAAAAATATTTGCTTACTAAAATAGCTATTTGATCTTTCTCTCTCCAAGGAACATAATTTCTTATCTCTGATTTTATCTTAATTTCTGCCCTGTTCTCTTAATTATCTGTGTAAACCCAATTCTCAACTAGCTTTTCAGCACAAATGACTCAAAAATGGCAGTCATCTTATTCTCTAAGAAAATAACCTTCCAGTTTAGGCCCACAACTGACTGACTGTTAGGCTTTGTGTGTCTGAGTTCAGATTCTTCAGAGAAAGAGAGAGAATCTAATTGGTTCAGGTCTCTACTTCTGGCCCAACAAGGAAGGGGAAGAATCATGTTCGAACAAGCTTGTCAAGTGAAGCTGCTCCTCTGTCACTAGAATTGCTTCTGTTCTGAGATAGGTCATCTAATAAGAGAGTATGACTAACATGTCTGTTATATATGTATATTATTTACTAAAAACCTTGGTAGGCGTTATAAATACTAGCAAGTGATACATAGTAAGATAAAACTAGAAAAAGAGAATGAGATTCAAAAAGAAATAATGAACATAAAATGTGGTATGTGCATCAATAAATTTAAACTCACATTAACATATGAAACAAAAATATGTAATTTGAGAAGAATATAAGAAAGTGAAATATATTTCTTTGATATTATTGTATTCTTTTAAAAATAATAAACATGAGTTAGAAAGTCTACAGATGATTCAAATAGTGAATAAAATTATGTCCATTGCTTACACTTTTCTCTGCTAGGTTTTGAAGAGAGTATATGGAAAAATATAATAGAAGATATCTTCAAATAAGATATTTATTTTAGACCACTTGGAAGAAAAGGAGAAGTGAATAGAAAATTTCAGTGAATTATAAAAAGTTATGGGCAAGGGCAAGTTTATTATGAGGATTTATGAGGAAAAACTATCTCCAACACGGGTGTCTGAGAAAGACAATGCATGTAAAATGAGACTTGAAGGGTGAGTAGGTATTAATCAAAGAAGGAGATGAGGAAAGAATTCCAAGCAGAGCAGCAAAGCGGTATAGGTGAAATCCCTGAGAATGGGGAATCATGACTGGCTTAGGATATGTATAGGAGTTTGATAGCTCTGAAACACTACATAAATAGCAAGGAATATGGCAAGAGAAGGAAAGATAAATGGATCAGATAGAGCTTTATATAGTATATTAGGGCTTATATTAAAAGCCCTTCCAGCCTTTTAATCAGGGGAAATGACACGATCAGATTTGCCTTTTATAAAAAGCAAAGGCAAAATTTGAAAGAAAGCAATAAGTTTTAAGGGTATTAGCATAATTTTGGTGTAATGTGCTTTTAAAGAAATTGGCAGAGTAAAAGGAGAATGAATTATGTAATTTGCTGGCAAAAGGATAGAAATGGAGAACATCATGCTAAGAGAAATAAGCCAAACTCAGGAAGTCAAGGGTTGAATATGTGAAAGCTAATGAGAGATGAGGAGTTAAAACAAAAAAGGAGGGGTAAATCTCATGAACATAGAAAAAAGAACAGTGAGTAGAGGAAGGGAATGTGGGGGGAAGAGGGATGGAAAAGGTGAGAAACTGAAGAGTAAAATGATCAATTGTGTTGTGTTCATGTCTGAACCTACAATAATAAATTCCACTTTATGCATTACTATAATATACCTTAAAAATTATAAACAATTAGGAGGACTAGTGGAATAGTGGAAAAGGGAAATGGTAAGTTGAGAGGGGAAGGAGAAGTATCTGGATTGAATTGAAGCCAATTTTGTTATTTGCATTTATGAACATGTCAATATGAACCACACTATTATGTATAACTATAATGCTGTTAGAGTTTGTAAACAGGTCAGGATGATGCCTAGTATTTTGCCAGGGGGAGTGGTTTGTGAGGTGGCGCCAGCGAGCCATTAAGTGTGGAGATTTCTTATTGGTTGACTGCTGTATCTAGTTTATGTTAATTAAGATAAGCTGTGTGGAATGTATAAATACCTCTGTTGTCCTACAATAAAAGGCTCCTACTCCTGCTGTATCAATGTACACAAGTTGTTCGTCACCCCCCGGTCATTTTGCTGCAGCCGGACTGAGGCATAAAGCAATAATAAAAAAAATAAAAATATGGAAGTTGACAGAGGGAATGAAAGAAGGTAGGGGTAATCAAAAAGTATTTTGGAAGTAGAATATACAGAAATTGCTGGTCATAGGGAGTAAAGGAAATAAAATGGTTCAATATGACTTTCATGTTTCTGTTCTAGGCTACTGTTTGGACTACTTGCCAATGTAGAAACACAGAAAAAAGAAGAGGACAGGAAGAGGAAAATAATGATTCTAGTACCAAATAGGTAAATTTCACATAACTGGAAAGACAACCAGGTAGGTGTGTCCTTAGTTTTTGGCAAGCCATTGTTTCCTACCAACATTTTGTAGCAATTTATAATTTTGAGAAATAGTTTAGTGTTAGTAAGAATACATTAAATACCTTTTACCTTTATAACTTTAGTCAAACCATATACCAGTCCTCAACTGATTTTTTTATAACATAATTCATTCTGGTACTATTTTTTGCATTCAGATAATCAGATTTAAAAATAATTTATAATATTTATCTATGTTCATTTATTAAATACCAATAGCAAACAACACCTATTGAGATGTCAGATAATGGTCGAATTATATTCTTATATTATGTGTATGTCTGATATGTAACAATGAATCCCACCATTACATATAATTATAATGTACCAATAAGAAAATGGAGGAAAAAGAGAGATATAAAAGTCAATAGGTGAAGGAAAGGGAGGAAGAACAGGAAATAGGAAAGACAGTGGAATGAACCTGACTTAACTTGCCTATGTACAATATATAAGTACACTATAGTGAATCTCCACATCATTTACAACCCCAAGACTGGGATCCTAATTAATTTGAATACAATAACAGTCCATGTTTGTATAAATATGTTAAACTATACTCTATTTTCATATGCAATTGAAAAAGAAAACAAACAAACAAAAATAAAATATTTTAAAAAATTCAATAGGGAGCCTGGTATGGTGGTACATGCTTGTAATTCTAGTGACTTGGAGTCTGAAGTAGGAAATCACAAGTTTAAGGGCCACCTCTGCAACTTGGCGAGGCTTTGTCTCAAAATAAAAAGGGACAACTGCTGGTGGTAAAGCTCAGTGGTAGAGTACCTTGGGTTGAATGATTTCTAGTAAAATGAATTCTAAATGTGAAGAGAAAAAATGGTTAAGCTAGAGTTCATTGAAATTTATGGAAGGTGATAAATTATTTTTCACTTTCAATTTAAGAGAAACAACTAGTTTTTGCTTCCAGAATGTAATTTATCTTGTGCCAAAGAAAACCAACAATGAATCCAAATCAGACAATGAGTGTAGAAAACATGTTTTTCTACCTAAACACTATTAAGATGATAACAAGAATTAAAAAAAAATCATGAACCAATAGGGCTAAAGAATAATAAAGAAATTGAGGAAGACAGAAAATAGCAGAGAACATGATAAATGAAATATTTTTAAATATAAGTACAGTGGAAAAGTGACTACTCATGAAGAAGACTAAAAAAATATGAAATTTAGTTCACATTTACTGGTGAGGGTCAATCAATGAGTACTCCGGTACATCTCACTAAGTTTTAGGATAACAGCAAGTGTGTATTGGAATATGGGATATGGTGGTAGTTAAATCAAAGTAGGAAGGGTGTTGAAAGTTGGTAATTAAAAGCAATTTGGACACTTTCTCTATCCCCACTGTGCTCCACTCTAAGCAGCCAGCAGAATGAGTGTCTGCTCAGCTCTAGCTCAGGTCTCCCTCTAGAAGACAAACTAGAAGAACCATGGTTTCAGAGATGGTGAAGCTCATTGAACAAGTGCTGTGTACTCATATTATGGGTTTATATCTTCTAGGGTGAAGACTGCAAGATTTCTTTGGGGAAAATGTGTAGAATTAAGATTAAAGCTACTAAACTATTGGTTTCTGTTCAGTACTCTTGCATAGTCAGGCCCTTATCTGATGAGCCCTTCTCACCTAGAATGAGATTCTATTTAACTTTATGGGTACCAAATGAAGTAGCAAACAGTCACTAGATATTTTAAAAAATCTCTTAGATAAAGGACAGAGGCTAAAAGAAGAACTCAGAGAAGGCTGAGCTAATTCAGGAGATTACAGAATATAAATAATGTTCAGAAATACAAAGTCTATACATAAGAGAAATACAATGAATCTTTATCTATGATCAGTATCCAGTAGAAAAAGAATATTCATAGAATAAAAAAAGCATTGAGAATTAAAATGTGATAGCAGAATTTAAAGATTTAGAAGTGCAAATAATAAGCATTAGAATATATTATTGAAAAAGAATACAGGAAAGAAAATGAAGAACAAAGAGAGAACATTGGAGTCTCTGTGGTTATCTTTTTAAAGAAATGGGCATCACTACAAATCATTTTGTTAATAATTTTCTTTTTAACTTGGTCATGGTAGTACACACCTGTAACCTCAGCTACTCAGGAGGCTGAGATAGGAGGATTGCAAGGCTGAAGCCAGACTGGGCAAGTTAATGAGCAAAATAAGGGCTGTGTACGTAGCTCAGTGGTAGAGTGCCTCTGGTTTCAATCACTAGTATTAAAAAAAAAAAAAGATTTGTAAAATGATGCTGTCCAGCCAATTACCCATATGGAAAAAATCTTGGCCCTTGTTGAACTGAAATTAATTTGAGATAGATCATACACCTAAAAGCAAATAATAAAATGTAAAAGTTTTGGTGAAAAAAAAATCCTAGGAGAAGATTCATACCTGAATCCTCAAAGATTCTTAAACAGGACACAAAGGAAACCAATTATTAAACCATTAAAAATTGAAAATGGAAGTTTGTTAAAATTAATAATTTTTATTTATTAAGATACCATTATAGAAGGAAACACAAGCCACAGAATGAAAGATATTCATAATGTATTATACAATAAAGGATGTGTGTACAGAATATAGAAAGAACACCAAGAAATAAGAGTATCTAAAAAACAAATTTTAAAAAATGGATAAAAAAAACCTTGAAAATCCTCTTCATAAAAGAGAGGGGAAAAATATGGAATGGATCTGACTCTGGTCATTAGGGAAATGCAGTTTAACAACACAGTGATATATCACAACACATTTGCTGAGGTATAGAAAGCAAACATGTTGGGAGGAAAAGGGACAACTGGAATCCTCATAAATTGCTGTATTGGGTGTTTTAATTGGTGCAGTTGCTTTGGAAAACCAACAGAACTCCTATACCTAAACATGCTATGACCCCGAAATTCATTCTGGATGATAAGCCAGTGAAAATGAATGCATATGTCCACCAAAAGACATGTATAACAAAGTTTATATCACCTTGATTCACAATAGCTCAAGATAGGAAATAACCTAAATGTTTCAAGAGTTGAATGAACAAATAAAGAGTGTGTTTTCATGTAATCAATAAAGAAATATACTGCCATAAAGAAAACCATTGTTACATGCAATATCATTGAAAATTCTCATAAACATGGTTTAGTGAAATACAGGAAAGATTAGATATTATGACCTTCTATTTATATGTTGTTCAAAACTAGGAACAATTAATCTGCTAGTACAGAGGTCATATTACTGGTTAGGAATTACCTTTAGGAATGATGACCCTAGTTGAGTACAAATGATGTTTTAGAATACTGAAGTAAAGAAACTACTCTAAAAGCTCATGGGGGGGGGCACAAAACGCATCATAGACAAATAATTAGATATCCTAAGGGACTTGGACATCTGAATGTCAACTCTGGAAGCTAGGAGATAATGGAACACCTTCAAAATTCTACAAAGAACATTTACGATCTAGTTTTAAATTCCAACCAATCTTTTAGTCAAGGGAGAAAGTATTAAAAATAAAGATATTTTAATAGAGGTAATGCTGCAAAAAATGTATGTCTAGTTTCCCCTTTATTAAAAAGTCCTTGAATATATGCTTACTAAAATAATGTAGAAAGATGATCTGGTATGGCAGTACATCCCTCAATATCACCCCTCCCACTTCTTTCTTAATCACAGACTGCTCTTACTGTCTCCTTGAAGGTAGGCATGGTCATTTGATTAAGTACCACTTACAGGACTTAAGTAGAGGCAGTGAGTACATGTTCCAGGAAATATTTGGAAGGGCATCAGTTCACGTTTCCTCCTTCTTTTCTGATGTATACGCAGAGTGGCAGCTCCCTTTTATCCTAACCTGATGTCCCAGGCAGCGAAAAGCAAGCATGGCAGCACACACCCAACACAGCAACACCATCGGAGGGTCCTGGTTTCCCAATAACAGAGCTCCCATTCCACTCCTCAACAGTTCTTTGCTCAAAACAGTAGCTCCTGTTTTATTTTATTTTTTTGTTCTGTGTTTCTGTTTTTCAGAAACAAAGGAAATCCTACCTCCAAGAAAGGGATTCTGTAAAAGGATGAAACATGCCTTTATATTTAGTCCCCAGGACTAATAAAAACAAAAAAAGAGAATCTTAAGTTTTGAAGAGATGGTGTCCCAAAAGGCTTATATCTTTTTTTCTTTAAATGTAAGAGTCAATATATCATATTTAAAACTAAAGAGGTGAGATTTAACAACATCAATTTTGTTTAAAAATGTAAATTACATGGGAAGCAAGAGTATAAAGTGGGTGGTGCAGAACAGGTTATTTTCCATTATGAGCCTTGATGAACTCTAGATCAATTAAATGCCAGAAATGTGTTACTTTATTTTTCCTATATTTACTATATTGTGATAAATGCAGGAAATAATTCTAAATAAAAAATAATAATATTTAAACCTGCGATTTGCATTTTCTACTGCATCTGATCAGCGTGATAAGGAAGTTGTTATTTGTGCTAGTTGACTTACCAGAAGGTGGTTTAAAGAAATGGCATTCTTAAATTGAGAGACAAAGGTCAAAGACAAGCAGTGCCTTAGCTGTTAAAACGTATATCATGAAGCACAAATCTTTAACAGCATACAATGGCAGTCCATGGGGAGTGAGGGAGGGTGCCTTTAGTTTGTATCTGTGACATATTGCTGTGACATGACACTATTACATTTTGGTTTTTAGCATTTTTAAAGAGGAAGTAATAGTTATGAGAGATGAAGAACTCAGAATTAAGTACTGCAGTTATACACAGAAGGGTAATTTGGTTTTGATGTATTGGCCTGGGCCTGTTAACTAATAATACCAAATTTTAAGTAGCATCTCACCAGTATGAAAAAGAGGTAGCATCATTATTAATGTCTAAACTATAGTGTGTTTCACACAGGATTATGGTAAAGGTCAGGCCATGTTTCTCTGAATTAAAAGCTATTCTGAGCTATCGCATTCCTAATCAACTCAGACCTAAAGGTGCATAGCTCAGTTATAATGAGGCACAATGAATTTAAATAAACTGCAAGATACTGTATAGTGATTTATATGTGCACTGTGGTATCCTTTTAACTCATTAGCAATGAATGATACTATGTGTTTGCAACTGTTTTTTGCTGTATAACTATTTTTTAATCACAATATTTCTTAGTAAAAGTGCCTTATGCTCCCATTTTCTTTCTGTATGTGTAAAGTAAAAGGCGAAGGGTGCTCCTGGCATGCACCCAAACATGAGTCACAGCAGAAAGAAACTGTCAATATCCACACAAATAAATTTCATAAATTAACAATTTGTAACTGTGCTCACATGTTTATGGTTTCACTGTATAGAATTACCATGGGAATTGGGAAAAAGAATTGAAGGTTATATGCAGGTTTCTGAATTACACTTTAGACTTATCCTTGCAGAGGAATTTTGAAAAATCCATTGAACATTATGAGCATTTATTAAGAAACAAAAGCAAAATACCAAAATGTAGTCAGAAAATATTCTACTTAATAATTTAGGAACTTATTTATTATCTTCCTTACTCATAATTTTTGTAAGCAGCATATCTCTATAGCTTTCTAATTTAGTAAGTTTACACATATCAAAGGTCTTTAGATAGCAAAGTGCCTTAATTTTTGTTATTTCTAGGTTAACAGACTATCTTAAATATGTGTGATTAAGTGTTTATTTAAAAAGAAAATCATAGAACTGATAAATTATCTTTCTGAATGGCTCAAACATCAATTGTCTGTTGATGGAATTTGTGCTTCTGGGTGCTTAAGAAGTCTATACAGGTTATCATATCAAGTTACACTTTATACTTGACATGGTCTCACTACCCTGGAATTGAGTTCATTTTAAACAGGTCTTTGTCCTGAAACTTGACTTCTTTGTTAGGGCTCAATTGCTTTTGAGTTTCATTATCCTTCCTGGTGAGTTTTTACAGGAAAGATTTTGCCTTGTACTATTAATTCTAGGGTAATATGGCAGCTGTTATTAATTATTATACAGTATTTATTCTCCTTTCCTTCATTTTGGTAATAAGAGCTGAAGTTTTACCTGATAGCAAATGGCCATCCAACAACAAACTCTGTTTCTCAGCTTCCTTTGAAGCTGGGTTTTATGGGCTGAATTCTTTCTGAAGTTCACATGTTGAGGTCCTAACTCCAAATACTTTGGAATGTGAATTTATTTGGTTGTAGGTCTCTCATGGGGCAATTAAGGTGAGTGAGTTCTTTAGCACAATTTAATCCCTAACACAATATAACAGTGTCCTTATGAGAGGAGGAGATCAGCATATAGACATACATGGAAGAAGCACCATGTGAAGATGGAGGGAGAAGACAACCATCTATAAGCAAAGGACAGAGAACTCAAAAGAAATCAACCAGGTGGACACTGATCTCAGACTTTTAGCTTCCAGAATTGTGATATAATACATTTCTGTTATCGAAGGCACCCAGTCTGTGGTGCTTATTATGAAGGCTCTAGCAAACTCATGTACTGGGTGAGGCCATGACACTGAGTTTGCATTAATGGGTATAAGCAGAAGTGATATGTATAGTTCATAAGTAATTTCCTAAAATACAAGGCAGAGTATGCTGGATTGCCACTTTTCCCTTCTCAGGCTGGAAGACAGATGTGGACTCTGTTTTTAATATTCAAATAAGGGCAACATCTGAGACAGGTGAAGCCATAAGACGAAAGGAACCTGGACCCTTGAATGACCTCATGGAGAGAAAAACATGAAGCTATTCAGTGCTACTTACATCTTACTGTTACATAAGATAAATAACCATTTTTTTTCTTACTTAAGCCACTGAATTAAGTTTTATTCATTTTTTAGTTCTCTGGTTTTTTGATGGAAATAGAATCAACTCTCCTACTAGTTTCTAGGTATTCTAGATGATTTCTATTAATTTTAAAGAACTTTAATCAGTATACAAAGCTCTTTCTTGGATTATCTTTGCAGTCATAAAATTCAACTTTTTAAAAAATCCAACATTATATAATCTTGCTGCTTTTTAATTTTTATTTCTTTTTTTTTTGTAAAATTTCATGTGTTGAACAGCTGCATTTTAATGCTCATGTTTGCTACAGGGTGATGATGCCTCTTGAATTAAATGGGTGTCAACTGCCTCTTGCACCATTTGGACTTTGTTTTTATTTCATAATTCATTTACATGAAATAACTTGGAAGCAGAGTTGTGTTCAACTGGAGTACTGTTGGAAACTAAAAATGGACATTTTCTTGCTCTTTAAGAACAGAATAAGCTGAGCTTGACTGGTAGTAATTCCACTTACCCCTTTCAAATTAAATTATTAACCCACTGAAAGTGAGTGTTGGGCTTTGAAGTCCCTATCACCAGAAAACTCTCCATATGAGGACTAGCATGCAGACCTAAGTTCCTCTAAATAGCAACAGCAACAAAATAATTTTTCTGCATTTTACTCTCTCTCTCTTTTTTTCCCCAGCTGGCAAAACATCTTTGAGCATCACCAGGATTTTGAGATTGCCATAATTTCTTCTCAGATGCACTACTGGAAAGTGGAACTTGAAGAACCTGGCATACTGTTCTTCTCTATGTAAATCAGGCGGAGAGTTTTTAAGTTACTTTCTCTGATCTGCCACTAAATATTTGTTTCACTCTAAGAAACAATGAATTCAGATGGTGAGGGTGGTGTTAACATGGCTAAATAAATAGTCTTTGAATTTTGAGCAGAAAATACAAAATATTTCCATGTTTTTGATTGTATCAACCTTGAAGAGTTCACTCTATTTTATAATTTTACAATTAATTTAAGTAATTGGGCATAGTTCTCAGTGGAGAAGGGCAAATAAAATACTTGCTTTGAGTGGTCACTTCAATAAAATGAGTTTTATCCTTTCCATTAATGTTTGTTGAAAAAATTCATTTCAGATATGAGTCAAAATCATCCTGTTCCTAAAACATCTCATAATTGAATATCTTACTAAAAAAGAAAAAAAAATGGAATAAAATTAGCAACGAGACAAGGGAAAAAATGAGGCGGATATGTAGCCAAGCATTTAAGAGAAACCCAAAAGATTTGGGCTTCTAGTATGATGTACACACTTTAGCTATAAATTAACAATAGTATATACTGTATCCTGAGTATTATAATAGTAATAAAATTACATGATTTAGATTTTATGGGATTAGTCATCCAAGGAACTTTTATTTTATGCTTTATTCAAGTATGTTGGGGCTGAAATTTTTCAGTTTGGCTAGACTCTTAAAATATTTGGTAGGTGTATTTTGACCTATTCAGCAAATAATATCTTAAGCAACTACTATTTCTGACTTAGATGCTTCAAAGTTCGTCTCAGCTTGACCAAACTGTAGGCAGAATTCTTCCAGGCCCATAAGTCCCAGACCTCCATTTTTTTCTAGAGAATTTACTTTAGAAAACTTGCAATTGCAAACCTTTTGTCTGCTTCTTTGATATATAAATCTTCTCCCAATCTCATTCTGGTTTTATAACCTAGAAATATTTTTTTGAAGGACCTGGGTGCCAGGCCGTTGAAATGTAATCATCAAGAATGATAAGGCCCTGCCCTTAAGTCTGCAAGGGAGTATAGGGGTTTAGCTCAGTAGGTACAAATTAACACATTGACCATCCGCATTCCTATTTTCTCCAGTATTCTTCTAGTAACTTATTCTAGTGCTTAAATTCTCTCCCACCTATTATTTCTGCAGAGTTGAATTTTGTCTTATTTTCCTGCAGTAGTCTTCACTAAACTTTTCCTTGCTTATTTACATTGAATTTCTGTGTAATTTTTTTCTTTGACAATTTCAAATCCTACGTTAGTGGGGAATATGAGATATGATTGGGATAAGTGTTGTTTTTGTTCTCAAAGAGTTTACAAATTATTAACATTATAATTATTTGTTGAATGTAAAGGCAACTTTAAAGAAAGCTTCAAATATACATTGTGGGTT
Organism: Ictidomys tridecemlineatus; assembly: GCF_052094955.1. NCBI lineage: Eukaryota > Metazoa > Chordata > Mammalia > Rodentia > Sciuridae > Ictidomys > Ictidomys tridecemlineatus. Next base: position 100,104,014 of record NC_135477.1, read on the forward strand.
CATTTAATTTGCACTTGAATTTATCAATAAATTTGAGCATTCCAAAATTCCTCCAGGCTGGTGATGCTTATTTGAAACTTTCTGGAACAGAACCCATGGCAAATTTATGTCCAAAGTCAGGCTTACATGGAAGCTGAGTAATAGCATGATTTGAAGGGCAATAACATGGCATTTTACTTAGAATTATCTTCTCCACTTGAGTTATTGAATGATTGAAGTACCATACATAGACATATGTTACTTTGTATTGACAATTACCTTTTCTCATACTTTCTTTTCAAATATGACAAATCACTAACATCTTAGTATTAAATAATACAGCATACAGTCCTCTGAACATGACAGGCTGGGTATCATAGGAGATTTGGAAAGATTGGCTAGAAACAGTAGAGGGAATGATGGAGAAGGCTGAGAGTCGGCTCTTGGGAGATTTCTGTAGAGCTAGTAACTGTTGTTAGGTTTATGTTAAATAATTCAAATAAAAGGGATGCTATAGAAATCAAACATAGTAACATTACTTGTGAAGAAAGAGAATGGCTGTATTTAAAACAAAACAAACGAACAAACAAACAAAAAGGCTGACTTATTTGGGCTCAGATATAAAATTTCCAAAAGTGCATAATTAAATGTACTATTTACTTTTATTTTTCCTTGGGTACATCTAATTCTTGATATCTATCGGGACAAACATATGTTGATTCTCCTAATATAGCTATTAGCTATTTTCCTTTCTAACCCACTCCTCTAGCTCCCTTTAGCTCTATATAACTTTTCTTCTACATGTGAAATATTTTAAAAGTAACATAGATGTGTGATATGAAGAGATCCCATCTGATGGAGACGTTAGCCTAAGAAGGACTTTTCATATGTTGTGACGTCCATCCAGAGTGCTCTGCTGTCCATCTGGATTGCTCTGCCTACAGGCCTTCCAATGGCTGCCTTCTTCCTGTCATCAGCTCACATCATCTCTTTTCCCTGGCCACCAGAGAAAAGTGGCTGTCCCCTCATACTCTGCCACCACCACAGATAGATATGGTCCCATGACTCTATTTTACATTTATCATAGCATTTACTATCATTAGAATTCTTTGTTTACTTCTTTATTAATTGTTTCCCTCCATTAGCGAATGAGCTCCATGAAACAGTGGATATTGTCTACATTGTAAGGTATTATTTCTGCAGTGCCTAATTTATGTCTGGTGATCAGTGCACTCTCTATAATGAAGAAATGTCACATTAAATTCATTTGCAAACAAAATATTTAGCTCATCTTTTTCTCTCTCTTACCATGAATTAATTTCACCATTATTTGATTTCTAGACTTTATATATTTCCAATAAAAATTATTCTTCTTTCTTTTCCGATGAAATCTTCTAAATTCTAGTAGAAGAATGAATATTTGTGTTTATTTTTCATTTTGTATTTGTGACCTAGACCGTAGGGAAAATATTTGAAAACTAGAATATGCACTATTATGAACAATTTATTTCAAAATATGAAGGTTATATAGGAACAGGGCTTTATCAAAACTTAATTTGTAGGATGAAAGGAGTTGCCAAGTTCCATTGCCAACTGATATATGCAATATAAAAAGATTAGCCCCCATGAGAGGTCCTTCAAAGACATGCTTTCTGGTTTTGTTTACTACAATCATAGCCTTTCTCTTTGCTTTGTTCTGTAGGTTGCTTAATATATCATTTGATTCTACATGTTTCTTTCTCCTGATATTTCTTTTATACTGTCAGATTCTGCCATGTCCATTCAAATCTAAAATTGTCTGAAACTATCTAAGTCACAACAAATCTGCTGTGTGAATAAAATCTTTATGGAGAGCTGTGAGGTTTCCAAGGCACATGCATAATAGAAATTCAATATCACTTCATTTGAGTACAGGCAGAACTACCAATAGCTGCATTTCACAGAGACCCACAAATTGTGCTATGAAAAGAATGATTACGACAGAACGCCAGGCCTGTGTATGGGATCTGGTAAATGTATTCCACAGTCAGCTGCAGGATCACTCAGGGTGGTGGTGGTTGGAGAGTGGGGCATTTTGGGCTTCAAATTGCATTCCAAGTGACTAGTATTAATTAATTTTGATTTTTAATAACATCTTCCTCAGTATAAAAATTAAATTCAAATAGGAAAAATGGCAATCTGCACAAACTGCTTTAAAATGGAGAGTTGTGCATTAGCATCTTTAACTTTAGTGCCAACAAAGCAGTTAGAAAAAAAACACTTTAAAAATATGAAATTTGCTATATTAAGTTTTTATACTTAAATAATTGATAAGTACTTCTCTCTAGGACAAAAATTAAGATAGGAAGAATTTCTGTGTGTTTCTGAGTAAAAAAAGAGAAGGCTACGAGAAAGAATGTTGTTCAAATTAGATTAGAATAAATAGTAAGAAGTTCATTTTCTTCTTTATCCTAAGGAGAATTTTGTTATAATAAATGTTGTTCACAATTAGCAAGGAAAAACTTAAAGTCAATGAGGATTAAGATTATTTTGTGGATAACCCTAGACCAATGTATGGTTAACGTTACTTTAGGTGAATTCTGACCTCTACGAATATAAATCATATAAAATTAAATATACTAAATTATGCCTTGATCAATATTTTCCATTTTGGGGTTAATTTTTCAACCAAGTTTTTATACAATACTTATATTATAAAAGCCCTTAAGGTCCAAATTTAACATTTCAGCAGAAAATTTATATATATATTTGTTTGAGTTGAAACAAATAATGGTCTCCTTAGTTGGTTCGTGCATCATTTTCTTATGTGTTAACTGAACAACAAAGTATCTTCTATAAAAGTTAAAATTCTTAAAATCAAATTAAAGCTCAAAAGTTTTAAGTCTTTATTACAATCGATCTTCACTTAGCATGAAAGCATATACCTATGTTGTGCTTAATTTTGATAGCTAGAACATCCTTATATGCCTTAGGCACAAGTTTTATTTCTTTATAACTTCTTAAAGAAAAATAGTTCAAAATAATATACGGTTACAAAGTAAAATTAATTGGAATCTCTTCAAGTTAAACATACAAAATCAACTTTATCTACTGATTATTTTGAAATACAATTTCTATGAAATCAGCATCACTCTGAGTCATGATTTCAGACAGAAATGAACACAAGATAGAGATGGTATTTTTTTTTTATTAAAACATGGTTGAGTAAACAGAGTGCTTACACTTACCTAAGACAACTACTTCTATTTTTTTTTTATAATTTCTCCTGATGTTCCATCAATATTCTTATGTTGGAATCCTAACCCCAAGATGAAAGTCTAAGGGGACTGGGCCTGTGGGAAGGTGATTAAGTTAGGAGATTAGAGCCCTCAATAATGAGTTTGGTGCCTCAAAACATAGGCCCAAGGGAACTCCTTGTCCCCTTCTACCATGTGAGAGCACAGGGAGAAAGTACCATGCATGCACAAAAGAAATGGCCCTCACCAGACCAGGTCACCGTGTCTACTGGCACCTTGATCTTGAACTTTCTAGTCTCCAGACCTTAATAATTTTTTGTTCATAAACCACCCAGTTTATGTTACATTGTTATAGTGCCTGAATAAAAAAAACAGACTGACTAAAATGTTAAAAAAAATTCTAAGAAATAGTATTGAAATTGTTGTACAAAACCTGAGGAAAATTTCAATGTTCTTAAATATCATCACAATTTTAAACATAACTATTAATTCAAGATTCTAAATATATACACAATAAATTGACCTATCAAAATGACACTTTATTCTTATTCAATACCTTATACTTATCCATCAGTACTTCTGAACATCTAGAGTATAAATACTTGGGATAACTCAAGTGATAAGAAAAGCTGCCACTTATGAAACCCTATGCTTTTCTAGACACTGAGAAGTGGTATTTGATGTTTAAGACTGTTTACTTTTTATCTTGAAGCTCTACTCAACTAATTCTTCTGATTTTAGGCTTGGTTAGGGTATTTGTACTTCAGTTATCTTTTCTGTAAAACAGAAACAACAATAGTAACTGTTTTTTGGTGTTTCCATGAGAAAGGACTAAAACGAGTTAATACCTTAAACCCCTTAGACCAATAATAGGTGCATAATAAATGCTGAATGAATTTATAATGACTTTTCCTAATAGTCTGAGAGAAAAAACTTTTATAATTATTTTATAGATAAGAAAACAACATTTTAGAATGTGACTCAGAAACGGGTCAACACCTCAGATCTTATTTATACACAAGGAAACAAAGACTAAAATATTTTATGCAAGTTTTCCATTTCACATAGCTAGTATCAGAGTTCTTAACTCCCATGTCCATGCTCTTTCTACTTATATTGCTGAATCTGTAAAAGTTCTGTGAGACCTTGGATTCCTTCTCAGGAAAATAATCTAAACAGCAGATATGGTAGTAATAATAGATAAGGCCTCTGATAAGCATATTAACTCAATACATTAACAATAATATTATTATCTCTATTTTGCAGAGGGGAAAGTTAAAACAAATAAGATGCCTCATTTGTACAATGTAAGTGGCAGAAAGGCAAATGCTCCTCCAGTGTTTCTGTACATCCCCAGATAAATCTCACATCTTAAAATTGCGACTCAAAAAGGAGTTAGCTCCTCAGATCTCCATGTATTTACCATACCCCACAAGTTAACAGCAGCTCCATTTTTTATTTTGTATCTCTTAAGAACCCTGCTGCTTCTCTAGAGCTATGCTGCATGGCATAGTAGACACCTCTACTATTCCTCTGCTGCACTGGGGTACTCATAGAATAAACTGGTAAATGACTTGAGCCCAAAATGGGAGATGATGTATGGTGGAATTGGGAGGGTGTGATGGCTAATCTGGATTATCAACTTGATTGAGATGAAGAGATGCCTAAGACTAAGAGACTTCTGAGTGTATCAGTCATTGTGTTTTCAGAAATGATTGGCATATGGGACAGCAACCTGAACAGGGAGACTGGCTCTGAATGTGGGTAGTGCAGTGCAATGGGTTGGGGACCTGGAGGGAAGTGAAAGAAGGAAGAAGCCAAGGCAAAATCAAGCTTGATTCTTGTTGAGTTGGGTGCATCAATTACTGTTGCAGTCACCTGAAGATAAACTCTAGCTCCTTCACTCTTCCAAAGTGGACTTTGACCACTGATTCTCCAAGGAGTTTCTTGACCTTCACTCTTGGAGGGGGATTGCATCATTGGCCCTTCTTCTGATGCTACAGCTTCTTGGAACGGGCAGCTAATTGTTCCTCTGGCTCTGCAGCCTGCAGAAGTCATTGTGGGACCATCCAGCTTCTGATTCTATAAGCCAATAAAATAAACACACACACACACACACACACACACACACACACACACACGCACACACACACACACACACATATGTATTCTGGTTCTGTTCCTCCAGAGAACACTGACTAAACGGCTTTCTCTGTAGTTTTCACTAATGACGCTGTTAAGGTTCCTCAGTGTTCACAGTATGTTATAGGTTTACAGTTGTATTTTATTTTTTTACCTTAAGATGTGGTAATGTATGCAGAGTGAACTGGCAAAATGGATCATCAGGACTCTTCTTACCTGAAAAGACTGAAGATATGATGTTGACTTAAGTTCATCATTTCTGGCTCCATATGTTTTTCCTTCATTCATCCCAGATTTACCAGGAATGCCTAGGTGTAGCCAACCCCAGAATGGACACAATTTAAATTACTTCCCAGGGTTCTCTTAGGTAAACTTGAACACAAATTTTGCCCATCATTCAACTAAACCTAGTTGAATGACCAATCCTAGAAGTGGATTGAGAGAGAGCAATGAGTCAAGAGAGAGGGCAATGAGTCAAGCTGAGCACCTCACCACCCAAACATATAAAAAGTTAAATGTTGTTTTAGAATTCTTTATTTCTTAGCTATGTCAAGTGACAGACTCAACCGTACTTTTATTTGATCAAAATTCTTGATTATATTTAGAACTTAGCAAATGTCTGAGCCAAAATATAATATGGAAATATAGATACTATTAATATGCTTATTATATTTGGAAAAGTAACTGGAGTCTTAGGTATTTTATGAAATGTTATAATATATGTTCTTATTAAACAACTATATGTTTTTATATAATCATAAATATATAGGGAGAATCCATCTATCTACAACATATTTATATTCATGAGTAACAGGAGAAAGTTACAAATTCCAACTTACTATATATTTTATAAAGAACTATAAGAGAGATTTCCAAGGTTCTCAACACAAATGTATGATACATGTTTAAAGAGACACTAATTACTGTGATTGATCATTATACATTGTATTCATGTATATAATTATAACACTGTATCCCTTAACTATGTACAACCACTACATGTCAATTAAATTTTAAAATTAAAAACCAAATTTGAAGTAAAACATCAAGGATAATGTTTGAGAATTCAGGCTTCTCAACATAGGGGGGTATGTGTCTAAATCTTTCAGATTCTTTTTATTTTTCTCTTTATGGCATGAAACTATCCTGCTCTTTGTAATTTCATGTTATTGGTGTTTACTTTGGTGGATCAAACTGATTCCATGTGATTGCAATGAAGCTGATCCAGTCCCTGTCTTTACATTGAAATGTTTCTCAGGCCTGCCCAATAGACACTACTCCATTTCTGCCTACCATGTTTTTTGGTTCAGAACTATATATGTGACACCTCCTGTGACACTCAAAACTTTGTAAGTTTTATTTGAGCCATTGGGAGTACTATTCAGTCCACTAGAGCCACAGTTGCCCACATTAGTCATCTCATAGGAAATGATACCAAGGAATGCACTCACTGTAGACTGAGTTCCAGGTGTTCTGATCCACTTGAAAATGTTTTGGTTATAAACATTGATCTTTCCCTTTTTAGTTTAAGCTGAGTTGGACTTTTTTTTTTTTTTTAATCTGCAAACAAGAGTTCTGACTAAAAGGAAGAAATGGTTTGGGAAGCTAAAAATAAACTTCAGTAATGTTCATTTAAAGGAATGTTTGAATTTTCAATTTGAAAGTCCGTTCTGATTATTTACTACAAAACTTGTTTTATCTGTAGCTTTTGTCTTAGTATTACTGATGCCAGTGATAATTTTTTAATTAAGTGTAGTAAAATTGGAATAGTATCATCATTTTCTCCTTTCTTTTCTCTCTCTTCAACCTGTGTCTTCATCAGCAAATTTAGAAATATATTTGAATTTTAGAAAGCTATACATTCAAGTGGAAAAAGGAACACAGTCAAAATTGTTTTCTTTCCTCTCTCTTTGGTGTTGATGCTGGCCTGCTGCTTGCTTTTCTAAGAAAGCATTATTTGCCTGAGTCTGGATATGGTAGCATTTATTCGTTGGTGATTCTTACCTTTAGAGACATAGTTCATGTGTACTTTTTGCCAGCTAAGAAATTTAGAAACAGATTGAGTTATATTAAATCACCTGTAATTATGACATTTGAAATATTTGAGTCCACAATTTGAAGTTCAATTGTTTCAAAAGATGCCCAGTTGTGAGATATTGTACATATTCTTGATTTCTATTGTGTCTTTTATAAATATTGCATTTGGAAATGTCTGATTTTATCTCAATATTAAAGCAGTATATATTTATAAACATCTCAAGTCACCCCTGCTAAAATGAGTCATTCCATGTTTTCTCTTATGGATAAAATATTTAATTGAGAGTTGAATGCAGGTGTAAGTAGTAAAATTACATAACAATAATTACATGAAGAAATTAATTTATAATGTAGTCATTTAAATTCCAAATAAAATTTCTTAAGGATGTACTGAAATGGCAGCTTATCTGAAAGACTACATATTTTATAATACTTTTTAATTTATATACACGATGACTTTATGTTCTTGTCAAACAGTAATAAGTCAAAAGGGAAGATTTATTTAATATTCAGAATGTCTTTCAAGCCAGTTGTGAAATAGGAATTTTACTGAGCATTATAATATCCTTTAAGGAACTCACAGTATAAATGAGAGGACCAGAGAATAATAAATATCAATTACAGTGTCCATGGCATTTTTGTGCATCTGAAAAAAGAAATCATAGTGTCATCTTTCAAGAAGATTATAATGTACAATATAATTTAATAAAGGACACATATAAATAGTAAACTATAACAATGTTAGAAGATAATGCTGTATAGGAAACCAGAGAAAAAAGATGTTGCTTTCAGTTGATTAGAATACAATTAGTAAATTTGGACATCCATGTAGAGAGTTTCAAAATATTCTAAATTGGAGCAAAAGTATTTTAAAAACCACAGAGGTGTAACAACCCAGAAGAGAGATTTCAGGGAGAGTAGTTTTAGCTGACTGGAGCATAAAACAATTGGCAACAAACATGGCAAGTTGGAGTGTTTCTGAGATGGAAAGTTGCAGAATAGGAGTGACATTTAAAAAAAAATAAAACTGGTTCTGGATATACAAATGGAGAGAAATTGCTAAGATGCAGGATGTTTTCTTTGAAAACTATTTTGGTAACACTAAGGGATAATAAAATGAAAAGGAACAAGGCTAATATGAGAGGAATACAGGCAATTAATGGTGTAAGCATTATTAGGATGCTAGAGTTTATGTGTTTCTCTGGCTAACTATATATAAAAGAGAAGTAGTGGATATTATATTATACATTTATGTCCAATTTTACCAAATTTAGTGTGTTTTGGAAGGTAGCAATGAAACTATGGCTGGAGTCAACTTCACGCTCTTCAAATTTTTATTAATTTCAATACTCTTATGCTTAAGTGGTCATCACTTAAATGTGCCATTCCTCTCGGTAAAAAGTCATGGTATGGGTGGCTGTCTCCCACAGTGCCAGAATAAATATGTTGTTGGTGGAACAATGGAAAAAGATACTAATTCACATATGAAGGACTGTTAGTTTATTTGATTAAGGATTTAAATTGTTAAAAAACAAGGCAAGAAGCTCTTCTTCAATTTCTTTTTTTTTTATTGGTTGCTCAAAACATTACAATGATCTTGACATATCATACATTTGATTCAAATGGGGTATGAATTCTTATTTTTCCACGTGTACAGATTGCAGGATCACATTGGTTATACAGCCACGTTTATACATAGGGCCATACTAGTATCTGTTGTATTCTGCTGCCCTTCCTATCCCCCCTCCCCTCCCCTCCCCTCCCATCACCTCTCTCTACCCCATCTACTGTATATCATTTCTCTCTCTCTTTTTTTCCTTCCCCCTCACACCATCTTATATATAATTTTGTATACCAATGAGGATCTCCTTCCATCTTCCATGCAATTCCCCTTCTCTCTTCCATTCCCTCCCACCTCTCGTCCCTGTTTAATGGTAATCTTCTTCTTCAATTTCTTTTTTTAGTGTTTTGTAGTTTTCATTGTAGAGGTCTTTCACCAATTTTGTTAAGTTGATTCCCAAGTATTTTATTTTTTCTTTGAGGATATTGTTAATGGGGTAGTCTTCCTAATTTTCCTTTCAGAGGATTCATCATTAATGTATAAGAAATGCAGTTGATTTATGGATATTGGTTTTATATCCTGCTATTTTGCTGAATTCATTAATTAATTCTTAAAGTTTTCTGGTGGAGTTTTTTGGATCCTCTAAATACAGAATCATGTTGTCAGCAAATAATGATAGTATGAGTTCTTTTTTTCCTATTTGTATCCCTTTAATTTCTTTCTAATTGCTCTGGCTAGAGTTTCAAGAATATTAGCTTCTTTGGTGATATTGGGAGTACAATTATTATACTAACATATAATCAAGAGATAATAAAAGTTTAAAATATCATGATATATTCAGATATTTCTTAAAAGTGTTACTGGAAAATATTTTTAATCATATTGTGTGATATTCATTTTTCCATTTTTGTGCAAAACACTAGTTGTATAATTATTACTGAAGAGTCATTTCAGTTTAAAGTATGAAGGAGTTAAGTTCTTAAAAACACTCTGGGTTGAAATTTCATAGAGATTTTCTGATCACATAAGAGTACTTTGTAAGAAAACTTGGGAAATTCCTCTTGGGGTCTTTTTACACCCAAAGCAAAATTATTTTTCTCATTTGAATTTTTTCTAATCTTTTTTTAACTCTTGAAAAACTTATCTAATGAATTTAATTTAAAAATGGTGACTTCCTATTGGTTTTTAATGACAATGTCAGTTTTAGAATAGTTCCTAGCTTCTTAAAAGAAGACAAAGGTTAATGAATCCTGTAAGAACCAAGTAAATGAGGTTTGCTAATTTTTTTTAACATGTAGAGATTCTGAATTGTAAAATACGCATATATATCTCTATCTATATAGATAGTGTGTGTGTGTGTGTGTGTGTGTGTGTGTGTGTGTGTGTGTGTGTGTTCTTCCTTGAAAGACCATAGTGTCTGGAGAAACTCCATACTTAAAAAAAAAGTAAAGTGTGCATATAAACTAACTTTGTTTACATGATTCCAGCATGCATACATTTATTTCAATGTACAATTATTTTCAATTCACACATTGAAGATCTTTACTTTCAACTATATGCAATGAAATCCAATGCCAACAAAAATCTATTTGGATAATTTTTAACACTCTCAATTTTAAATATCCTCCAAAATATTTGAATTAAAAATTAGGTTTCCTAGGTAAATTTTGTTTTTGTCTTCGGATCAGGTTATCAATTGTTACATAACTACATGTTATTGAATATGCTATTTGTGAGGAATTGCCATCAAGTCTGGATTTTCTCTTTGAGTTTGAATTTTAAAGTTAACTCCGATTCGATTGCCAACATCAATCAACTTTTGCTATTCGTGGTTGGGGAGAGTTAGAAGAAGTGCCTTGGCCCTGGACATGGAATAAGAACTCAGTGGAGTGGCAGCAGACATGAAATGAGCAGATAGTTTTTACCTGAACAAATACAGATTCTAGATAGATTATGAGGATGAGGGTGATGAAGACTATTAAACAGCAAGAGAGGAGATCAGTTGCCATACTTAACATGATCATACACTTCCCTTGCAAGGACTCATTCAAAGAGAAGTGTAAGGTCCTACAGTGCAGTGCGCCCAGTGAAGGATCCAATTTAAAAAGGTGCTTTATTTCTTACAGGGAAAGTCACCTTAACACTTGTTTACTATGATGTGAGCAATACCTGCACTTTTCAACAACTATATTAAATAGGTACACAAGTGCTTATTTATGAATGAGCAAGGAGTCCAGGAAATTTAAATAAATTGCTGAAAATCATATCACTAGTCAACAATAGTCTTGGATTTAAGTGCATCAGTCTGATTCAAAGAGTGTATATATATATATATATATATATTTTTTTTTTCCAATTGTAGCACATGTGCATCTAGAGGCTTGTGAAATATTATAAACATATGTAGTTCAGCAAAATA